>NC_140929.1:4610036-4620036 GCF_045865225.1 Trachurus japonicus
TAAAGGGATAGTTCACCCTAGAATGATATTTCGCTCATTATCTACTCACCCTCATGTTGACTAAGGGCTGGAAGAAGTTTCAGAGTCCTCCGTGGCTTCTCTGAGTTACAGTGGGTCTCGGCATAGCAGTGCATGTCCATATAACGGTTGCAAAGGGACACCGGAGCTCTTCGTAAAAAAACACACACAAAAAAACATCCAAATACCTCCATGCTGCTCGTATGTAATGTCCGTCTTGTGCTGAAGCCCCAAATTGCGTAATTGTCCCGAAAAAAATTAAATAAGTCTATATTTCAAGCTTGTTTTGTACATGGATGTATTATATTAACTGGATACCGGACCGGAAAATGGCCGCCGTTCATTTCAATGGAAGTTGCTCGCCTGGCGCATACGCCGAAAAAGTTTCTGACTTCCGGGTTTACTTCCGCGTTATGCGGCCCATAGAGCATGCGCAGTTGAGTCACCCCCCATAATGCCCTGCGGCCTCCCATCATGCCCTGGGGCAATGAGAACGAGCAACCGCCGTTCTAGTTTTGGCGCTGCGCGTTCATGTATGAGTTATTGTGGATGTAAGGAATGAGTAATAAGACTTTTACAGGACTCACACGGACTTTAAAACAAAGATAACGATTTAAAAAGTAAGACGGCCGATCGTAGGTTTACTACGGTCGTTTATATGATCGTTAAATCGTTTTGACAGTTAATTAATATACATGTTACACTGAAAACGAGTTAGTCCGAACCTGTAAGCTTAAATCACAATGGAAAATAAATCATAATTAACTGTATTTTTGTTTAACATGACAGAGATGACAACAGAACACCTCAAATAATGTAATGAGGCTTTATTCTTACCTTTTTGAATAGTATATTTAACTTGCTGCACAGTTCACCAGTTACAGGATGTTGGTGGAGGTATTATAAACTTAGTCACACGTGTTTTGTTTTTACCAACCACAGCTGTGATTAAAGAAAATTAGAGCTCTTTGGCAAATGCATCTTCCTTTTAATAATTGTCTGTACTGGCTGTGTTCATAGTTTCATCATCATCATTAAGCCTTCAGGTGGAGACTCTTTGTAATTCAACAGTTTAACCTTACAATATTTCCACAACACGCAGAATATCAGTGTCCACTAAATACAGCTGTTACAGAACCAGACATTTGAATTAAACACGAATGCCCCAGACACAGTTGATGTTGGATTTGGTAGAAGAAGAAAAAAGTCACAAGCATGTTTGTTTTTTTCCGAACAATTTAATAATATGATGAGTTTAAGTGATCATTTAGCATACTGACACTGAACAAACACACACTGACGACGGTGAGGAGGAGGAGGACGTCCATGGTTCTTCCTCCGGCCCCGGTGAAGACGGGGAGCAGCTGCACCGTCAGGACACCACGACACACACCGACCATGGGGGAGTCTGGACAAGTCTCGGTTTACATTTTACCACCGTGGCATTAATTAAGCCGTAAAATAAATTAACGTTGACGTTGTGAACGGAGCAACAGGTGTAGAACATCAGCCGCGATGAGACACTGTTGACACACACAAACACATACAGCATAAATGACTTATCAAGCTAAAATGACTGAAAAATATGGGTTTTACAGGGAAAGTAATGTAAAACAGTCCGGTTTCACGTCAGTAAATGCAGTCATTACGAGGCGATCTCATCAATTAAAACGTTACGTTTAAGAATACGAGTTGACAAGAGACTAATAACAGACATTAACTATCATAAAGTTAAATTAACTCGATGTGACCAAACAAAAACTCACCTTTGAGCCGTGTTTTCCACTTTTCTGAGTGATTTTAGCACCGGACAGAGTCTCATTAGTTTCAGGCATCCTCGGTCCCGAGACACACACGACCGCGCACTGCTGGTGCACGGACCGTTAATATAATACATCCATGGCACGGACACAGCCGTGACGTCACGGCCAGAAATGAGACTTTTCTGTGGCTTTTCTGACCGTTAGAAAACATTTTGACGGATAAAAAGTCCATGACTTAAAAATATAGAATACAAAGATTAGTAATTAACGGAGGTTACAGCTAGAAGTGTCCTGTGAACAGTTTTACAGGCTTCTCTTTTACTATTGCGGTCTATGGGAAAAATCCTTTCTGGGCCGCATGGGATTTTTTGTTGCAGTACCACGGGTGGCCACTGGGAAAAATCGGCGTGCCTGCTGAGAGGATTACAGGGGGGCTGGTTTTGTAGCGGAAGCTTCTCGAAGCTCCTCTTCCTGGTCCGTCCAAATCTCGCGTGATTTGCGCCGGCGTCAGCATGCGTCAGTGCGGTTACTGCGAATCACGCGAGATTTGGACGGACCAGGAAGAGGAGCTTCGAGAAGCTTCCGCTACAAACAAGCTTAAAATATAGACTTATTTAATTTTTTTCGGGACAATTATGCAATTTGGGGCTTCAGCACAAGACGGACATTACATACGAGCATCATGGAGGTATTTGGATGTTTTTTTGTGTGTGTTTTTTTTACGAAGAGCTCCGGTGTCCCTTTGCAACCGTTATATGGACATGCACTGCTATGCCGAGACCCCCTGTAACTCAGAGAAGCCACGGAGGAATCTGAAACTTCTTCCAGCCCTTAGTCAACATGAGGGTGAGTAGATAATGAGCGAAATATCATTCTAGGGTGAACTATCCCTTTAAGATCCAGATGTTTCCCCTCTGCAGCTGGTGGAGACCAAACATGGAGCTATAAGAGAGAGGGAACACTGGACCTGCTACCGGCAACAAAACTAAACCAAACCACGAAGTGAAAAAATCTCACAAAACAATGCAAACAGAGACTTTATATGGGTATAGGACTCAATCCCAGGAGGCTTCATCCTCCTCTTGCAGCTGCCGTTCATCTTCGCTTGTGGTGTTTTCCACCCACAGGACAGCGACACTCACTGTTCTCTGTTTACCGCAGCTCCATATGTGTGTGTGTGTGTGTGTGTGTATGTGTGTGTAACCTCCAACCGTCTGCAGAGCCCAGAAAGGCCATGCACACTGGTTCATATTTAATTCATATTTTATGATGCATGTTTTTCTGTCGGTCTCTCTCTCCGGGGTCTGCAGCTCCTACACAGAGAGGCCGCTCAGCTCAGCTGCTTTCCTTCTCCTCCCAGCTCTCACTTGTCACCTTCCTCTCTTCACGCCGACTTTTCATGTTGGGACGCCTCCCCCACCTCCTCTCTCCCTCTTTCCCTCCCTCCTTCCCTCCCTCGTCTGCTTCCTCCTGGCGCTGAGATCTTCAAAGGAAAACCAACACTGACCCTCTCCTCCTCTGTTCTCCTTCGCCTCCATCTCGTCCTCCCTCCTCTCTCCTCTTCACTCGCCAGCAAATCAAAAAGCTCTTCTCTGACCTCCCTCTTCACTCTCTTCCTATCTCGGCCTCTGAGAAAAATGCAAAACTATCTAACAGCCCTCTCCCTGGGACTTTGTCTGTTTTTGTGTGTCTATATTTACACACAGGGACGAACGAGTCAATTGAAGGACCAACTCTCTGCCTTTTTCTTTTTTTTTTTTCAATGAAGGAGCTTGAGGAGACAAAAAATAACAGATTAGATCTCACAAACAGCGAAAAGAGTCTAGAGCAAAGAGAGAGAAAGAAAGAAAGAAAGAAAAGAAAAACACTCTGGAAATTGGAGTTGAACTAAGAAAGCACAAGGGCGAGGACGCCTCTCTGCTGCAGCTGCACCTGATTATTTTATCAACTGATCAATAGTTTGTTTTGTCTTTAACAATGACAGAGGGGGAGAGTGTGTCCTCAGATGTCTTTGTTTTGTTTTCGACCGACGGCTCAAACCTGAACAACATCGAGCTAAAAGCAGGAAATTGTCACATTTGTCTCAATTAATTGCCATTTCTGTTAATTGACCAATCAGTTGAGCTGTAATTTGACTTTATCACATTTATTTTACACCATAACTAATCACCACAGCTGTACAGTCCATGTGTTTCCATAAAGGAGAATCTGAACGTCCATGTTTATATTTCCCTAAGTAAGGTATCGGAAAAACATATACAGTATGTTAGGCATATGTCTATTGGTATCATTTGGAAACTGCTAGTACTAAATTTAGCTACTTAAAATGCTTTAAATGGCTTTAATAGCAATAAATCAGGTTCCTGGTTGTAAACAAATGGAGGTAAAATGGTCGATCTCACAGTGTTAAAGTTGATGAGACGTGTAGCGACTCAGATTCATTCAGTATATTTCCATGTAAATAGATCATCTCATAGTTTACTTTATTGGACTCTGTGCAACAGAATAAACCATGAAACTGGAGCAAGAGGCAGATTACATGACGAGCCCTCTTGGCATGTTTAACCGAGTCCACACGCCACAGTCAGGGAAAAGAGAGGAAAAACTGCCAAGAAAAAAACATTTTTCATGAGGGAGAAGTGAAGTCCTGGGTGGTCGCTGTCCGGAGGAGTCCCCGGTGTGGGTGGGTGTGTCTGCTGATGTAAAGCTGTAAAAATGGAGCGTGTATCAGTGTATGGACAGTGACAGTTACATAAGAAAACAGATGTGAGATAGAAACATGTGGCGGAAACGTGGGAGTGTGAGCAGTGTGCGCCAAAATCCACCATCACATACATTAATTTAAAGAGGAGGGAATTTAAAATAACAACAGTTTGTTAGTTCATGGAGAGGGCGAGATGTTGGGAAATTGCAAGAAATATGTTTGAAACTGTGTCTGTTTTCAAACAAGAAAAAACACAGAGATGTTTTGTACATTGATAAAATGATACTTTACCCGACAAAACCAGTTCATCAAGACTTAATTTCAGTGTCATCCTGTGTTTGAATAGCTGGAAGAAACTCTGGGAAATGATGAGGCTGTGTAAATATTTGGTTTCAACATTCAGCAGGAGTTTAACAATCTGAAGAGCATCAAAGACGAACATGAGTTATACGGACGAAAACATACAAGACAGTGTCATCGGCGTAGAAATGTATATTTGAATGTCATTTTCTGTAAATAGATATAGTAAATATAATTAGTAAATAGGATAACTGCACCAATTAGTTACAATTATGCTAATTGAGTCATTATTTTAGTCATTTTTAAGTCTAAATATCAAAAGCTGACTTGGTTTCAGTCATGAAGAGTTTTAAAAATGTGGATCAAACAAAACAGGTAAATTTTATCAACGAAACTGAGCTTTAGGAAGATGTGAGGACATTTTTCATTAACCTCTGACATTTTATAGATTAAATAATTAATCTTTAATTCATAGAAACTATCTCCAGAGTAATCAATGACAGAAAAAAAGTCATTTCAACCCAAATTGAAAATAAAAATGGGCCGATAATTGAACCCTGTGGTACTCCTAGAGGTGTTGCAACAGAAAAACCTCCTTACAAGATTGTCCAAACGCTATCTATCTATCTATCTATCTATCTATCTATCTATCTATCTATCTATCTATCTATCTATCTATCTATCTATCTATCTATCTATCTATCTATCTATCTATCTATCTATCTATCTATCTATCTATCTATCTATCTATCTATCTATCTATTAGGGGTGGGAGAAAAAATCGATTCACATAAATATCGCGATATCTTTTTTGATGATTTTTAAATCGATTTTTTTTTTTTTCAAAAATCGATTTTTTTTTTTTTTTTTTTTTTTGAAATAATTTAAATATTGTGCAATGTGTATTTGTTAGTCTCTTTTACATACAGAGAGTACAGGCTTTGAAAAGGGTTTAAGTTCACTTTATAATGGAGTATGTTAATGTATAGGCTCCTACAGTGTTTGTGTGCAGATAAATGTTAAAAATGCAGACTAAAAATCGAGAGAATCGGCAATATCGTAGAATCGCAATTTAAATCGAATCGCCATCCAAAAAATCGTAGAAGAATCGAATCGGGAGAAAAGCATATCGTCCCAGCCCTACTATCTATCTATCTATCTATCTATCTATCTATCTATCTATCTATCTATCTATCTATCTATCTATCTATCTATCTATCTATCTATCTATCTATCTATCTATCTATCTATCTATCTATCTATGGTATCTATCTATCTATCTATGGTATCTATCTATCTATCTATCTATCTATCTATCTATCTATCTATCTATCTATCTATCTATCTATCTATCTATCTATCTATCTATCTATCTATCTATCTATCTATCACAGTATCAGTTTTTCGTACTTCTACGTAAAACAGTGAGTCGCTGCTTCACATTCAAATGCTGGAGTGTTTTTGTTTACTGTGAAACGTCTGATTCTTCACCTTCTCCTTAGTCTGACAAATATTGATTATCAATTATCACATAGACTTGCATGCATTGTAGCTACTCACTCTATTTAAACCCAGTGACACATGCACACACACACACACACACACACACACACACACACACACACACAGCTTTGTCAGTCTGAACACATTTTCTTGGAGAGATCAACAAACGGAGGAAGCTGCTCCTTGTCTGGGAAACGTGTGATACAATAATTATGGTTAGTTTTAGTTCCTGAATCTGAGAAACAGCTCCTCTGAATCAGATTTGGCTCAAAGTGTTGATTCCTTATTAGACGTATGTGCGTGCATGTGTGTGTCTGTCTGTGTGTGTGTGTGTGTGTGTGTGTGTGTCTGTGTGTGTGCGTGCATATGTCACCTATTCATTTCCATGCTCCCTGTTCAGGCGTCTGTGCTTCCTCCAGCCTACTGTTCTGGCTGTGTTATCTCAACATCAACACACACACGTTTGCGCACGCACACACACACACAAACGCGCACGCACACACACACACACACACTCTGAGGGTATAATAGCCCTGGCCAAGCATAACAGGAGAGTGCAGAGGCAGGTGCTATTCATAACATCCCTGCTGTAAATACTGTGCTGTTAGCTCTCTGTGTGTGTGTCTGAGTGTGTCTGAGAGTGTGTCTATGTGTGTCCGAGTGTGTGTGTCCGAGTGTGTGTGTGTGTGTATGAGTGTGTGTGAGTGTGAGTGTGTGTGTGATAACCCAAGATAACCTCACCTCACCTCTGAAACACACACTCACTCCTCCTCCGTCCTTCTTCTAAACTTAATTCTGTCTCCAGTTTTCACCTTGTCCTCTTATCTGCCCTTTATATTCTCTATCACACACACACAACTACACACACCCACACACCCACACCTACACAACCACACACACACACACACACACACACACACACACACTCATTCTCTCTCTCTCTCTCTCTCTTGTTCCCACAGAGTGCAGTGGTGTAATCAGCGATTCATCAAGAGATTAGCGCTGCTCAGCTAAAAATCACAATCTGCCCTGTCAGATAGCACGGCTAGCACAGGTCTGATGTAACACACACACACACACACACACACACACACACACACACACACACACAGACACACACACGGTTATAATATAGAAAAGTGCTACCTGCAGCGGCAGCATTGAACCTCTATAATTGGCGTCTTCTCTTCTTCTATCAGACTTTACAGCAGCTCCTTTATAATTAACTATGACGGCCTAATAACTGCAGAGCTTCTCTTAACAACATATTATCATACTCCACCTCCACCTTTTCATTCCTGTTTCCCTCACGCCGTTGCGCTTTGTCACACCTGTACTCACCTGCAGAGGTTGCAGCGGGTGACGTCATCCATCAGCCTGGTAAACCGGGGTCACATAGCGTCTCGTCTCTCGTTCTGAGCCGAGGCCGCGCCGCCGTCTAGACGGGACAGAAAAAGCCTGTTTTTAGAAGAAGTCTCTTTGTGCTCATGCAGCCCCGCCGCCACCGCCACGGTGGTGCATTCACTGCCTGATGGCCAGCGCTGGTGGAAGAAGAAGCACTTACATCTCTGAGTGAAAGTAAAAATAGCAAAGAGACACAAAAAAACAAACAAACTGTGATTCAAGTTAAAGGGATAGTTCAACATTTTGGCAAAATGGCCCATTGCTATAATTTCTATAGTCATAGCAGAAGCTTTGTTACCTTTATTTGTCGGTGCAAGCTATTTTTAGAACGGCGGAGCAGAGCCGTGAGCTGCTCAGAGCTACGCTTCAGAGGCTAGTGGGATTTCTTGGTTTCCCTCATCAAACTCATCAAATACACAATCCAACAACTCCACAACGCTCTGGTGGACAAGTTGTGACCTGCACATTCACCACGCTATGAGATAATAACACAACGTTACCAGACAGAGTTGTTTTAGAGGGAAATTCATGCAAAACCGCTGATGCGCGTTGCCTTCAGGGGCAGTTTTTCAGCAAGCAGTCTCTGCATTTGCCCCAAAAACAACTCCGTCTGGTAACGTTCTGTTATTATCTCATAGCGTGGTGAATGTGCAGGTCACAACTTGTCCACCAGAGCGTTTTGGAGTTGTTGGATTGTGTATTTGATGAGTTTGACGAGGGAAACCGAGAAATCCCATGAGCCTCCGTAGCGTAGCTCTGATATAATAGCTTGCACCGACAATTAAAGGTAACGAACCTACTCCTAAAACTATAGGGATTATGGCAATGGGCAAAATGTTGGACTATCCCTTTAAAAATCCTGCATTTAAAATCTGACTGAGGCTCAGAAATAGAAGTTGCACACTCAAAAAGACAACAAAAAAAAAGTAACATACATTATTGGATTAGAATAACTAAAGTTGTGGCTAATTTCATTGAGTTTATGTGCATTTAAAGCAGCAGAAAATGAAAGTACCTCCTGTTTGTATGTTCAGATATTAACCTCACCTTCCTCACTCTTCACCTTCATCACTATTCATCTCCTGCATTTACATGCTCTTAAGAAACAAGGTTACAGTTGCGTTTTTTTTGTTTTTTTTTCCTCCACTAAGCTTTTAAATGCCACATTAACGAGACACATGGTTACTGTAATCGCAGGCCGGGGGGGATTAGAGAAACCTGATTTCCCCCCAAAGCCAAGAGAGGGGAGACAAAAGCCTCCCCCGGGGGGTGAGGGAGAGGAGGTGGGGGAGGGAGGGAGGGGAGGGGGCGACACTGCGTGAGGTGAATCTGAGTCATTACTCAGTCAAATCTGAACTCATGGGAGTGAGTTTGTTTAGAAGTTTTCCTCAGTGTCACAGTAACTCGGTGTTTATTCTTGTATATGTATGGATTTAAACAGGAGATAGACGCTAACGGCTAATTCATCTGCTTTTAATTATGCAAATTAGCAAAAAAAATATATAAACACAACAGATCAGCACCAACCTGTAGGCGACAATGTTACAGAGCATTTGATTTGATGAGCTTTTATAGGATCTTTATGTCTTGGTTGTGTTGTACAATCACCGGCCTCTTTATTAGGTAGGCTACACCTGTTTAACTGCTCGTTAATGCACATGTCTAATCAGCCAATCACAAGGCAGATTGAGCAACAAAGGTGATTTAAGTGACTTTGAATGTGACATACTGTAGATGTTGGTCTGGTTGTTTAATGATCTTCTACTTAAACATCTTCAGGGTTTTACCCTTAAAGGTCCAGTGTGTAAAATGTGGGGAAACCGTGACATCTAGCATTCAGATTCAAGATTGCAGCGCTCACTCCTCCTGTCGACAAAGTGACTTGTGCTCCATTCGCAAACTTTCAGGTTTATAACTCAAAAACTTCTCACTATTCGACCGACTAACTTTCCTTCCGCCTTCTTCTTTATTTATGCACGCAAAACTCTCTGTCTGGCTGGATTTTCCATTCAGGCTGCCGTACAAAAATGGCGGCACAAGATGGCGACACTCTCTAAAGCAAGACCCTTACTAAAAGAATAATTATAAGGCTACGAAAACCAAACAAATTTTATTTTATAGCGATTATACACTTATAGAAATATATTCATGGGTAGGATATTCAGATTTTGCCTATAAACCTTGACAATTATTACACACTGTTTCTTTAAGAGTCTCTGGGTGAAAATTTCATACTGATGTTAGAGGTCAGAGGTCAGAGGAGAATGGTCCGACTGGTTGGAGCTGGTAGAGAAGACGACGATTTCTA
>NC_140929.1:4622536-4667536 GCF_045865225.1 Trachurus japonicus
AGTTTAAAACAAACGTTCACAAAGTAACTAAATATAAAACAATGATTATAATTAGTCCTAATAATAAGATTATTGATAATAATAATGTTAATAAATAATAAATAATAGATCATTTCTGAATGACTCACTCAGCTGGTAGTTCTCCAGCTGTGTGGCGGCCATTTTTAATCTGGCAACATGTAAAACAGATGTTATCAATAAGAGTCCATAAGGAGGGAAATGTAATAATTTAAAATTAAAGCCAGGTTATTGACTAATTAGTTCATTAATTAAAAGATTTGACAACTATTCTGACTATCGATTAATCACTGAAGTTGTTTTTTCTGTTAAAGAAGGGTTATATAAGATCATAATAATTAAAAAGTTGATGAATTGACAGAACTTTAATGTTATTTTTTTTTAGTTTTACTGTAAAATAACCAGTTTGGTCACTTTTTAATGTCAAAATGTCAAAACATTTGTTGGTTGTAGTGATCTTCCATGTGATATGTGACAGTCACATTGATCTATTCATGTTTTTCCAGTGTTTAATTGGACATATTGGAAGATGAATCAGCAATAATCTGTGGTCGTAGCTCTGTATCAGCGACATCGGTGAATTAAATCGATCGAACTCTTCACAGAACCTTTTGTTTCTGTGTCAAACATCACAACTGTAACTTTAAAGGAGCTTTAAATTAGAGTTAATTGTGTGCAAGTGTGTGTTAGAAAGCGTACGGCTGTCTCTCCAGGCTTACTTTCATTAGGGCTTAGTGTTTGGCGTGTCCCAGAATGCACTGCTCGGTACTTTAATGCAGCGACTTAGCGGCGACGGCGTGATCTGCCTCTTTCACTGACTCTTCATTTCTTCCCCCCTTTTATCTCCGGCTGCCTCATAAATACACATTGATATGCAAGGTGTTCTTTACCTCTTTGTTGTTGTCTTTGTTCTGTCTCCTTTCACTTTTTTTCTATTCCCACTTCTTTCACACACACTCACAGAAAAAGAAGAAGGTGTGTGTTAGCCTTCAGGTAAGACACTGCAGTTTATTATGTACAGTTTGTAAGGATGAAGCACCGGAGGGTTCATGAGTCGAGTCGTCGGGGGAAACGTCTCTTCTCCTCCTCCTCCTCTCAGCTTCACCTCAGAATATACGATCTCCAATATCTGCAGATAAATAAATAAGTTTCTGACAGCGAGTGAGAAATGACCGGATTTTTTATTTACAGAGAGAAACAAATCTTGGGGGAGGGAAAAAAAAAAAAAAGTTTAGGATTCCAGGTAGCAGAGATCATAACGACGACAACGCTGCACCAGGGAGCCGCAGACTGAGACTCAGAGAGGATTTATGATCCAGACCGGGTCAAAGTCTGAGCGGCTGGAGAGCAGTTTATTTAAATGTCACACCTGAGACAAGTTGGACAGGTGTGAAGCAGTGATTGAACTACGAAGGTGGTAGAGAAATGAGATGGTTTATTAAAATTAACTTTGTTTATGAGCTGTTTCTGTCTCGACAACTTCTCTCTGCTCTCTGATGGTTTTGGTTTCACTGCTGCAGAAGTTTAGAGGAACTTATTGCACATAAAACCCTGAATGTCACATTTAAACTGATATAAAACAAGTGTCTCATAACTCTCTTTCATTAAGGAAATATGGAGATTGTTATTAGAGTGATATGATCTCATGTTGTTCTGCAAAACTAAACTATATCTAGTGTTGTGTTATCATTTATGTCTTGATGAATCGATCACAACCACGCCCACTTAAAGCAGAAGTAAGCGATCCGGTCGTTTTGGCTAATGCTGCGTTCCAGGCAGGCTTTTGAAACCGTAAATTACAGCTTCAAGTCACAACTTACGACTTTGTAGCGTTCCAGGCAACCCACTCGTGTTTTTCCGACCTGTTTTACCTGTGAAAGTCACTATAACGGCCACTCGTAACTTCTGACCCGTGAAGTCGTACCAGATCGAACTGGTACGACTTCACAGGTTGGAAAAACACGAGTTACGAGTTGCCTTGACGCACCATAACAGTCCTCGCCCCTACGTCACCACATTCACGGCGTCCCTTGGCTGCACACACAGCCCTGCATGCCGTTCTCTCTCCTCATTGGATAAAACTTGTAGGATACGAGAAAAGTTTTCTCCTCGGCTCAGAGCAGAGCAGAGTGACTGACAGACCCGTGTTTCGGTCCAAACACTCTATGTAAGTGATTGCTGTCGGAAGATATAACTATTTAAGACTTATATTAACACAAAAATATCTCTTACTTCTGCTTTAACATTTAAACTGATATAAAACAAGTGTTTCATAACTCTGTTACGGTTGTTATCTCTGAAGGAAATATGGAGATTGTTATTAGAGTGATATGATCTCATGTTGTTTTGCAAAACCAAACTGTATCTAGTGTTGTGTTATCATTTATGTCTTGATGAATCGATCACAACCACGCACACTTAAGAGACAAGAAGGATCCACCTGTTGGATCCTATATACATTCTTCAGGAAAAGGAAGACGGGTTAGATTGGAAGGACCTTTTGATATACTGTAGGATGGAGCAGTTGCACCACTGTGATGCCATCAGTCTTGAAAAATGAAGGTTGTGGCCTAAAATACTGGGGTTTCTACAGAAAGTAGCTGAGGTTTGTCCAAAAAGATCCTCGATTTGTTGTTAGATGCTGTTTTTTGAAATGTCGGGTGTTGATAAGGCAGTTTGTTGGATGGACGAACGTGCAGTAGGAAAGTAGAACAGCTCTGTTTTGAATTTTTTTTAAATGTTTTTACAAGAAATCAGATTATTTCATACTTTTTCTTTCATTTTTTGCCAAATTTAACTAATTATCCATATTTTCATTGAAATTTGTGAGTTTTATTCAAATTTATACCACCTGGTGTACCACTATTACAGGTTAATGGGTCTCATGTATGAAATGATTTAACAACAGTATCCTGACTGAACTTCTGACACACTCCTTTGATCATAACTGTGGTGGAAGTGGTAAAAACAAAGTTGTTATTTGCTCCAATATGAGTCATGTTTTTATGTTAATGAGCTCTATTGATCATAAAAGTACAAAATAAAGTGTAAAAGTCGTGGA
The DNA here is from genome assembly GCF_045865225.1 of Trachurus japonicus. NCBI lineage: Eukaryota > Metazoa > Chordata > Actinopteri > Carangiformes > Carangidae > Trachurus > Trachurus japonicus. The sequence continues at coordinate 4,625,616 of NC_140929.1, forward strand.
AAAAATATCATTATACTATTTTATAAACAAATAGATTTGGTCAGTTTCGTCAGTTTCATGGTCGATGAGAAGACGATAGAAAGGTGAAGTCATTTTCTAAGGCTTTTATTTTGTAGGATGTTGACAGGATCACTTGAAGATGCTTAAAGGGATAGTTCACCCTAGAATGATATTTCGCTCATTATCTACTCACCCTCATGTCGACTAAGGGCTGGAAGAATTTTCAGAGTCCACCGTCCCTTCTCTGAGTTACAGGGGGTCTTGGCGTAGCAGTGCATGTCCATATAACGGTTGCAAAGGGACACCAGAGCTCTTCGTAAAAAAACACACACAAAAAAACATCCAAATACCTCCATGCTGCTCGTATGTAATGTCCGTCTTGTGCTGAAGCCCCAAATTGCGTAATTGTCCCGAAAAAAATTAAATAAGTCTATATTTTAAAAAGCTTGTTTGTAGCGGAAGCTTCTCAAAGCTCCTCTTCCTGGTCCGTCCAAATCTCGCGTGATTTGCGCCGGCGTCAGTGCGGTTACTGCGAATCACGCGAGATTTGGACGGACCAGGAAGAGGAGCTTTGAGAAGCTTCCGCTACAAACAAGCTTTTTAAAATATAGACTTATTTAATTTTTTTCGGGACAATTACGCAATTTGGGGCTTCAGCATAAGACGGACATTACATACGAGCAGCATGGAGGTATTTGGATGTTTTTTTGTGTGTGTTTTTTTACGAAGAGCTCTGGTGTCCCTTTGCAACCGTTATATGGACATGCACTGCTACGCCAAGACCCCCTGTAACTCAGAGAAGGGACGGTGGACTCTGAAAATTCTTCCAGCCCTTAGTCGACATGAGGGTGAGTAGATAATGAGCGAAATATCATTCTAGGGTGAACTATCCCTTTAAAAAGATGCTTGATTTGTCGTTAGATGCTGTTTTTTGAACTTTTACAAGGTCTAACTTTATTGACAAAGATATTGAATCAATTCAAACAAACTCTGACTAAAACTGTAACTTTATCACTCACTCAGTCAGTCACTCAGTCAGTCAGTCACTCAGTCAGTCAGTAACAGCGGTGTTTACAGGGCGGCTGCTGCTGTTACAGTCCAGTCAAAACATCCTAAAGCACCTTAACTCCCCACTCTCATCCTCCTCATCCTCTGTCTTCAGACTGTGGTGTGGTAACCCAAGTATTGATGCTGCGTTTCCCAGCAGCAGCAGCAGCAGCAGCAGCCTGTGTGTTGTCGGGTGTTGATAAGGCAGTTTGTATGGATGGATGAATGTGCAGTGGTGAAGTTGAACAGCTCTGTTATGAATTTTTTTGAATGTTTTTTGTTAAAAATGTTGCTATTTTTGCTCAAATATGAGTCATGTTTTTATGTTAATGAGCTCTATTGATCATAAAAGTACAAAATAAAGTGTAAAAGTCGTGGAAAACTATCATTATACTATTTTATAAACAAACAGATTTGGTCAGTTTCGTCATTTCATGGTCGATGAGAAGACGATAGAAAGGTGAAGTCATTTTCTAAGGCTTTTATTTTGTAGGATGTTGACAGGATCACCCAAAGATGCTTAAAAAGATGCATGATTTGTCGTTAGGTGTTTTTTTTTTTTTACTTTTCTAAAGGTCTAAATCTATTGACAAAGATCTTGAATCAATTAAAACCAGCAGGAACCAGGACTTTATCACTTTTTAACTTCATCACTCAGTCAGTCAGTCAGTCAGTCAGTAACAGCGGTGTTTACAGGGCGGCAATTTCGTCAGTTTCATGGTCGATGAGAAGACGATACAAAGGTGAAGTCATTTTCTAAGGCTTTTATTTTGTAGGATGTTGACAGGAAACACACAGGGGACCTCAGGGTCACTGATTTTAAACCTGAAGATGCTTAAAAAGATGCGTGATTTGTCGTTAGATGCTGTTTTTTGAAATTAATCTATTGACAAAGATCTTGAATCAATTCAAACTACTATATAACTTTACTTTTTAACTTTATCACTCACTCAGTCAGTCAGTAACAGCGGTGTTTACAGGGCGGCGGCTGCTGCTGTTACAGTCCAGTCAAAACATCCTAAAGCACCTTAACTCCCCACTCTCATCCTCCTCATCCTCCTCATCCTCTGTCTTCAGACTGTGGTGTGGTAACCCAAGTATTGATGCTGCGTTTCCCAGCAGCAGCAGCAGCAGCAGCAGCAGCCTGTGTGTTGTCGGGTGTTGATAAGACAGTTTGTATGGATGGACGGACGTGCAGTGGTAAAGTAGAGCAGCTCTGTTATGGCTCATTCAATCAGGCCTGAGCTCTGAGCTCCTCTCTGCTGCTGCTGCTGCATTCACAAACACTCAGACACCAGCAGCTGTTCGGCGACTGGACTTCAACATCAGCAGCATCTGCTTTTACACCGGGGCTGCATTTCCTGCTCCATAATTCATACCCACCACTGTGTTGTTTTGCTTTAACTTGAGCATAATTAAAATGAGCATTTAATGGCAGAAGCTGAAAGTGACTCTCCGCCCTCGATCTGTAGCGTTAAAAAGAAAGTTTAATCTGGTTAATTAACAGTAAGTTTAAACTGATGTGATGTCCGACCAAAGAATTTAAATAAATAAAAGGCTTGATTTGGATCTGGAGCGACGGCTCGGTTCAAGCCGTAACCAGAACGTGACTCCTGCTCTTGTGACTCCGGCTGACATCTCTCGGTCTGTGCGGAGGTGTTGGATACGGGATTACAGCTCCCCACTAAAAATAGATGTGAACAGTCACCCAGAAAGAATTAGATATGATCAGCACTTGGGATCGGAGCATAAAGGCTGCAGTGTGTCGGTGGAAAGCTGCTTTGAAGGGCTCAAAGTTTTTTTTTTTTTTTGGGAAGTAGTTGAACCACAGCAAAGCTTCACTTAAAGAAGATACGACCTCTGTTTATCTCCCTGAGCAACGGCAGCGCTGACGATAACGGTGTGTTTTACAGGTTCATCACTGTAAACAGCAAAGGTCATCTGGACTGAGGGGAAATTAATTTTAAGAATAAATACAGTGAGATGAGAATCATATTAAACTATGGGAACTGAGAAAGGTTAAAAACCAGCAAAACCCACACACACTGTTTCACAGAGTTCATTAATCTCCATGAAAACACATTGAAGTTTATTTTTATTTTCACTTAATCACACACAAACAACTAGGCTAGAGCAACAAAATCTAGATTAATCCGCCGCTGAAAATAGTCCCTAATAAATGCACTTTCCCTCCTCAAGAAGATTTGAAGTTAAAGTTCAATACTTAGCTAGTAAAAAAAAAATGTTGCTTAAAGCTGTAATGATCATTATTTTTTATGTTGACTATAATTTAAAAGAAGTCTTTTATACAAACATACCTTTATTTTGAAGGGGCTTTAATACAAACATCTACTTTTATTTTGAAGGAGCTTTAACACAAACATCTACCTTTATTATGAAGGAGCTCTAATACAAACCAGTCTACGATACAAACATCTACCTTTATTTTGAAGGAGCTTTGACACAAACATCTACCTTTATTCTGAAGGAGCTTTAACACAAACATCTACCTTTATTCTGAAGGAGCTTTAACACAAACATCTACCTTTATTCTGAAGGAGCTCTAACACAAACATCTACCTTTATTTTGAAGGAGCTTTAATACAAACCAGTCTATGATACAAACATCTACCTTTATTTTGAAGGAGCTTTAACACAAACATCTACCTTTATTCTGAAGGAGCTTTAACACAAACATCTACCTTTATTTTGAAGGAGCTTTAACACAAACATCTACCTTTATACTGTATGGAGCTTTAACACGAACATCTACCTTTATTTTGAAGGAGCTTTAATACAAACATCTACCTTTATTCTGAAGGAGCTTTAATACAAACATCTACCTTTATACTGTATGGAGCTTTAATATAAACATCTACCTTTATTCTGAAGGAGCTTTAACACAAACATCTACCTTTATTTTGAAGGAGCTTTAATACAAACATCTACCTTTATTATGAAGGAGCTCTAATACAAACCAGTCTACGATACAAACATCTACCTTTGTTTTGAAGGAGCTTTAACACAAACATCTACCTTTATTCTGAAGGGGCTTTAACACAAACATCTACCTTTATTTTGAAGGAGCTTTAACACAAACATCTACCTTTATTCTGAAGGGGCTTTAATACAAACATCTACCTTTATTTTGAAGGAGCTTTAATACAAACCAGTCTATGATACAAACATCTACCTTTATTTTGAAGGAGCTTTAACACAAACATCTACCTTTATTCTGAAGGAGCTTTAACACAAACATCTACCTTTATTTTGAAGGAGCTTTAATACAAACATCTACCTTTATTCTGAAGGAGCTTTAATACAAACATCTACCTTTATACTGTATGGAGCTTTAATATAAACATCTACCTTTATTCTGAAGGAGCTTTAACACAAACATCTACCTTTATTTTGAAGGAGCTTTAATACAAACATCTACCTTTATTATGAAGGAGCTCTAATACAAACCAGTCTACGATACAAACATCTACCTTTGTTTTGAAGGAGCTTTAACACAAACATCTACCTTTATACTGTATGGAGCTTTAACACAAACATCTACCTTTATTTTGAAGGAGCTTTAACACAAACATCTACCTTTATTCTGAAGGGGCTTTAATACAAACATCTACCTTTATTCTGAAGGAGCTTTTACACAAACATCTACCTTTATTCTGAAGGAGCTTTTACACAAACATCTACCTGACTTCTGATGTTATTATGAGGTTTGTTTTGCTTTGCTTCAACCACTTCACTTGAGATGCCTTTGGTGTCGTTGCCGTGGTAATAATAATACAGGCCCCATGAATTTGATGGGCGGAGCTTCTGAAGGAGGGTTGAGTTTGTTTTGCTCTTCAAGTTCAAGCATCCTGAATTCCTCGCTCCACCTTTAAGTGATTGGCATCAGCATGCAGGCGACGGTCTGTCATCACACACACACACTCAGACACACACACACACACACACACACACTCAGACACACACACACACACACACGCACACACTCAGCAGGAGTTCTTTGAGTGCTGATAGCAGTGTGGAGGTGCAGCTTTGTGCATAAGGAGGCTGCTCATCATCGTCCAACAGGTCAAAATCCTTCGAAACTCAGAAAAGCCATTGATTTTAATGAGTGTGTTCGTGCATGTGTTTTGTGTAGGTGTGTGTGTCTGTATGTGTGTTTTGTGTGTGTTTGTAGTTGGCTTCCAGCAGCTCTCGGCCTGGGAGGGAGGGAGAGTTATCTGTGTTTTAATCAGCCCAGAACAGAGGGAAGAGAAGGAGGGGAAGCTCCTCTCTGTGCCTCTGTAATAAGGCTCCTCGCTCCAAATCCTTTAATCTGAGGAGGAATGAAGGCTGAATCTCTGTCTTCTGGCTGCAAAGAACAATCTCTCCCTCTCCCTCTCTCTTTCTCTCTCCTTCTCGTTTTTTCTATCTTTCTATCTTTCTCTCTCACACACACACACACACACACACACACACACACACACACACCATAAAACCACTGCTGAGACAGAGGCTGCCTTGTTAATTGAGGTGAGCTTTTAGCATTTAGCTCATGTTGTTGTTAGCATCTGTGAAGCAAAAGTTCAAAGCTTTAAGGAAAAGTTTGGGGAAAGACTTGTATCTCTCTCCTTCTCTTTTTTCTATCTTTCTATCTTTCTCTCTCGCACCAACAAATCCACTGCTGAGACAGAGGCTGCCTTGTTAATTGAGAGGCTAGCAGTGAGCTGTTAGCATTTAGCTATGTTGTTGTTAGCAGCTGTGTAGCAGAAGTTCAAAGCTTTTAAGGAAAAGTTTGGGGAAAAACTTTTATCTCTCTTTCTCTCTCCTTCTCTTTTTTTCTATCTTTCTATCTTTCTCACACACACACCAACAAAACCACTGCTGAGACAGAGGCTGCCTTGTTAATTGAGAGGGAGTTGTTAGCATTTAGCTCATGTTGTTGTTAGCAGCTGTGCAGCAGAAGTTCAAAGCTTTTTTGGGGAAAAGTTTGGGGAAAAACATTTATCTCTCTCTCTCACTCTTTTTTCTATCTTTCTCTCACACACACCAACAAAACCACTGCTGAAACAGAGGCTTGATAGGCTAGCAGTGAGCTGTTAGCATTTAGCTCATGTTGTTGTTAGCAGCAGCTGTGCAGCAGAAGTTCAAAGCTTTTTTGGGGGAAAAGTTTTTGGGAAAAAACTTTTATACAATAATGGATTCAAACATTTGGACATGAGCAGAAACACACACACACACACACATTTACACACACACACGCTTGAATGCAGTGTAGGGCTTGGCGGCGCTCCATGTGCGCAGTCAGTGCTAATTATTTTTTGATACGACTTTAGAGAGACAAGCAGTTTTTTAATAAAGTGCTTTTACATCCAGTTCTCGCTCCGTTTCTTCTTCTTCTCCTCTCGCTGCCTAGAGACCAACGACTGCTTTAATTTCCAGTGTGTGATGAGTGTGTGTGTGTGTGTGTGTGTGTGTGTGTGTGTGGTGGGGGGGTTATCGATGAAGGGGAGGGGGGAAGGAGGGGGGGGGTAAATGTTGGATCGCGTCCAGACATAATGACTCGACAGCAGGATCTGCAGTCACACACACACACAGATGCACAAAGACAAAGTTGTTTATCTCTCACCTTCATAGAGGAGCTGCCCCCCCCTCGTCCCCCCACCCCCCATACCTAATTAGTCTGATTACAGGGTTATTTATTTCTAATCCTATTCTCCAAACTCCTCCTGGTTTTTAGATTATATCTAGGCTACTTTTCTTTTTGTTTTCAGCCGGTGGCGTCTCGATTACTGAAGCGTCTGAATCTTATTTCTAGTCAAAATGTCATTTCTAGTCATAACAAATCTAATTCTACATAAAATAAGACAAACAGTAGCTTGTTTTTAGACACTTTTTACTTCTTTCAAGCATGTTTTCACTTGGAATAAGTAGAAAAATCTGATAGTGGAGCAAGTTTTTCTTTCTTATTACAAGCACAAAAAAACTTGCTTTCACTGGCAGATTTTTCTACTTATTTCAATTGAAAATTAGTTTGAAACAAGTGAAAATTATCTGAAAACAAGTTAATTTTCAGCTACCCTCTTATTTTAAGTGGAAAGAGATTAGTTTTGACTAGAAATTAGACGTTTTGACAAGAAATAAGACAAATATTCTTGGTATTTGCAGTGAGAGCAGGTGTGTGTGTGTTTGTGTGTGAGTGAGTGAATGATTCCCCCTGCAGGCCACCGTAGATTTACACTAGGCCTATAACTATAATTAAAGGTCCATTCAGAATTCTCAACATGAGGTCGGCCACTTTGAGGCAAATACGACCTGTTTTGAATGTTTTTACATCAGAAATCTGATTTTTCTTTCATACTTTTTCTTTCATTTTATGAAAATGTAACTAATTATCTGTATTTTCATTGAAATTTGTGAGTTTTATTCAAATTTATACCACCTGCTGGGGTTTTCACGACTAAAGGTTAACAACAGTATCCTGACTGAACTTCTGACACGCTCCTTTCATCACAGCTGAAGTGGAAATTATTAGAAATGTTGTTATTTTCCCCAAATTCAGTCATGTTTTTATGTTAATCATCCCTATTGATTATAAAAGCCCTAAATAAAGTGAAAAAGTCATGGAAAACTATCATTATACTATTTTATAAACAAACAGATTTGGTCAGTTTTGTCGATAAGTTATATTCTAAGGCTTTTATTTGTAGGATGTTAACAGGAAACACACAGGGGACCTCAGGGTCATGGATTTTTAAACCCGTTTGTGTTTTTATAAGATATTTTATCAGCTCAGTGATAATTTTTTGTAACAATCACCCGGCTGTAATTTAAATCCCATCAGCAGCAGCAGCAGCAGCAGCAGATTCAGTCGTCCCACTTATTTTATTATCGGCTCCGTATTAAAAGATTTGACAGTTGTGTGAAAATGGAGGAAGTGGAAAAATAAACAAAACAAAATCAGACTCAACAAGATTCAAAGATGTGAGTCAAATAAAAATAATAGTACAATAAAATTTCTCATGTAGGAACAAACATATTTTCATGTTTGTTCTAACGTTCAGGAACATAATTCACCTTTCAGCTTGTCTTTTAACTCTGCCGTTGATTTGACTTTTTGACTTTTTGACTTGTTCTGTGGAGAAGTGAAGGAGTTCATATACAGACGAATATTTATGGGGAAAAAAGAAAAGCAAAAACAAATATCTGTTGACATTTTTGCAAAGACGTGAGATATCGGTGATCAATCTGATCGGAAATGATTGATCACCGAGCTCATCGTCCCATCGACAAGAGACATGTGTGAAATACATAAAGTTCTAGGCTACTTCATTCATATAAAAAGAGACAGAGCTGTTGTCACGACGATGATTCAACAACCTGTTATGTGGGAAAAACAAAGAAATGATCAACGTCTCCACCTCTGCTCACCTGTCAATGACTTAAATTGATTTACATTATACAGTATTAATGAGGCATTGTGGGTAAATTCTCAGGTTCAAGTCCCAACAACATGAAATTCAAATTCAAATTCAATTCAAATTTGCTTTATTGTCATGAATGTTACAAGAACTATGTTGCCAAAACGTCAAGAATCAATGAAACACAGCGCAGTGGTTAAGGCGGCCGCCCCATGTAGAGGCTACAGTCCTCAGCGCAGGCGTCCCCGGTTTGAATCCCGCGTCAGGCAGACCTTTCCTGCATGTCATTCCCCCTCTCTCTGTCAAATAAAGGCAAAAACGCAAAAAAATATACTTAAAAAAAAAAGAATCAATGAAACAAAACGAATACAACTCACAGAATCAAATATATACAAATAAAATAAAAATATATGTATACCCTATGCATGTGTATGTGCTGATGAAGTGCTGTCTCTCTCTTATACACAGAGTGGGTGTCATTAGGCAGCTCTCTCTCCCTCTCTTTCTCTGTCTTTGATGTCGGTGTTTTGGTAAATTGGTGCCATTAAAAGTCTCTAGATTTGCTATTAGCAGCTCCTGTTTGCAGCGAGGCCGGCGGCGGCGGCGATGACGGGTCAGAGTGAGGCCGAGGGGGAAGTTTAGAGAAAAAAAAAAAAAACATGACAACACTGAGAAGAAATTCTGAACAGATTGATCGATATTTATTATTGATCGGAGATGTCAGAGGTATTGAGAAGTGAAATCAGTGTGTTCAGATTCACAACCTCCTCTTCACTTCTCTGATGATGATGATGGTGCACATGGACTCGGATTGAACTTATTGATCCCTCTGATTGGTCTCGTATTGGTTTTAATCGTCTTTAATGTTCCTCCGCCTCGGGGCTGCAGCGAGCTGAACCTTCAGTACGTTGTCGTCAGACAGCGTAACGACAGTTTAAACTGGGAAACGATGTTCTCCATTTGTCTTACTGTCGGCACTTACATGAAAACACACTCACAGTGAGCTGTAGTGGTTAGTGTGGTGTAATGAGCTTCCAGGTTCAATTCCCAACTGGTCAAACGCCTTAATTGGATGTGTATCCTCCTCATTTCCTGTTTATATCCAGTCAACTTTCAAAATAAAAGCATAAAAATGACAAAAATGTGTATTAATCCGCCGAAAATACACTCGTCAGGATTTCTGAAGCTTTGAAGCTGCGTGGGGTTTTGATCTGTGTGAGATTTGTTGACGGAGGGAAACACTGAGTTTACATCACAGACCCTCGAACGTCTCATCGCTGACGAGCTGTTTAATTTCACCTGAAACTCTTGACAGAAACACCTTCACTTTCTTTTTTCTTCTTTCTTTCTTCTTCTTCTTTTTTTTTTGGCCTTGTTCAAAAACAGCATCATCAAAAAAAAATCTGAAGTTTAGAGAGAAGTGAGAACTTCAGTCACAACATCTTAAAGACTTAAAAATGAAGTTTCCTGCGAGCTGTCAGGACCTTGAACGCAGCAGCAGCAGCAGCATCGTCCGTCATCGTCTTCTACGACACAAACTCGCTTTAATTGCGTTGATTTTGTTTCTGCTTCAGTGTGAAAGATAATTAAAGCAGCTGATGTGTTGTGTTTTTTTTTGTAATGCAGGGAAACACACACACAGACACACACACTCACACTCTTGCTCATCAGTGTGTATCATTGTCAGGTTAATAGGAGGTGTAGCGGGGAAAGAAAGCGCTCGTTAATCGCTCTCTCCAACGCCGAGGACACAGACACTAAATTACATTTGCATAAGACAAAATTAATCTGTGCGTGAGTTTACCGCCTTGAAATGGGATAATGGTTTTTTCTTCCTTTTCTTCTTCCCCCTCCTCCTCTCTTTGTCTCCATCCTCTCTTCTCTTTACCTCCGTCTTCTTTACCTTTCGCGGAAGACGACTTCCGACGCATCGACGTGAAATCATATTTATTTTAGGAGATTGATTTCCAGCCGCCTGTCGGAGGATTTCACTTCATTTCGTCGAGCTGTGAAAGATAAATTTGCTTTTCTGTGTAGAGAAGTTGCTGTAGCTCGACGCGTTTGTCAAACTTCATGTTTTTTTTTTCTGTGTCGAGTCACAGCTGCAGGCACCGACCAACCGTGGTGCGTTCAGGTGCAGCGGTGTGTTTCTGTCGGGGTTAATAAGCCGGAAAAAGAGACAGAGAGGGAGAGAGAGAGAGAAACAGAAGCACAACACAAACAGAAACACACATTTATAGGCAAATGTATGGTGGCCCAGAGAGCTCAAAACACACACAGACAAATACAGAGGAGGTTGATGCACACAATCTGCAAATACTGCACACAGACACTTGTTGTGCATGTGCAAAAGCAACAAGTGCATCCTTTTTTTTGTTTTCTGTGTGTGTCTTTTGTTCCATTTTGAGTATTTCTTTATTTGGTTGTGTTGTGAGTATTTCTCTGTGTATTTTATTGTGCTGTAGTGTGTGTTTGTCAGTGAATTTATGATGTTTTTTTTATAATTTACAGTGTGTTTTGACCTCTCTGGGCCACCCTAGAAGAAATATTTGTCTGTTTTTGGATTTTCCAGATGTTTTCCTGGAAACTTTCCTCATATTTTTCCAAAGACTTGATTTAAATTATGAGAGGAGTTGGAAAAACTGTTTTTGTTTCACTTCATTATTTAGTTTTTCCGTTACAACTCAACTCTAACAGGTGTTTTTAACATTTTTTTGTTACCTTGTGATGTGTGTCTGAGTCCAGTCGTATAGTTTTTCGGTGTTTGTGCTGCGAGTCGAGTTCATTTCCAGTCGAGTGGTTAATGAGATTTTCTCCGTCTTGTTTCCCGTGTTTGCTCGTTGTCGTGTCGATGGTCGGCGTCTCCTCACAGTCGTCCTCTGTGTCTCTGACAGTCCGTCTTTGTCCTCACTCTGCCCTGACACTGTTTGTCTCTTGCCCTGCTGAGATGTTACCAAGTGGTACTATACAGAGGTGTGTGTGTCTGTGTCTGTGTGTGTGTGTGTGCGTTTAATAACTGCTGACCTCTTCGACTCTCTGTCACAAGACTAATCCTTCTCTCAAAGGTCAAGTTATTAGAGGCTCTTATTTTGTCGTCGTGTAATAATGTGAACTTTCAGATTAAAACACAGCGAAGCAGTGTAATGTGAGTCCTCTGAGCCTCTCCTCTGATTGGCTGACTTTTTAAAAGAGAATAAAAGAATAAAACACTCAGAGAAATAATCAAAATCCTGCAAGTTTTTGGTTGAACGGAGCAAGAAGAACCAAAAACCATCTCAGAGTAGTTTTCCATCTTCTCTCTCAGCTTCTCTCAGGAGCTCTATAGTAACAACAGGTCGGCTTTGAGCCTCTCTTCTGATTGGCTGGCTGTTTTCTGAGTTGATCCAATAAAAAAACTGAGCAGATTTCAGAATAAAACACTCAGAGAAATAAAAATCCTGCAAGTTTTGGTTGGATGGATGTTTGAATCCAGGTGGTGAGGGGGGCGGGGTTTTGTTGTGACATCACAAAGTGACAGGAAGTCCGGGCGGCATTAATTGCTCATAAAAAATAGTTGCTAATCAATTAATCAGCTAATCGTTGCAGCTCTGTTTGATTTAGTTTTGAATTCAGTAAATACTGAACACTCTTCGAGCAAAAATAAAATGTAAAATGTGGCGATTTGATGCTTTAAGTTATCACCTAAATGTCATGTTATGTTATGTTGAATTTTATTTTGCAGTTAATATTGACAGCTAAAATAGTACAACAGGTCACACACAGTACTTAACCTATGAAAAAAGTTGTATTTTTTATTATCGGTGATAAATTAAATCGTCACATTTTACATTTTATTTTTGCTCGAAAAGTGTTTGTGATGTCATAACAAAGCAGCCAACCTAAGCCCCGCCCCCTTCCTGGACCCACCATCCAATCAGAACTTGTAGGATTTAGTTTCTTTTAGTGTCTTATTCTGAAATCTGCTCTATTTTATAAGAAACTTTTGCTTTTCAAGTAAAAATAAAATGTAAAATGTGCCAATTTGATGCTTTAATTCATCACCTATAATAAAAGATACAAGTATTTTCATAGGTTATGTGCTGCGTGACCTGTTGGACTTTAAAGCTTTAACATTTCAGCTGTCAATATTAACTGCAAAAGAAAATTCAACATAACATAACATGACATTTTTTAGAATGAAATGAAAAAACACTTTGACATATATGTGAATAATTGAAATCTGTTCAGTTTGATTCTTTTGTCTCGTGTCTGGTGAGGTTTGTGCAGCAGAATGTGTGTGTGTGTGTGTGAGTGTGCTGCTGATAGATGAGTTATAGCGACTGTGTGTGCTCTATTCTCCTCGGTGTTTTAGTTTTATGCTTACTTTGTCTAAGCCGTGCTCTCCTCCAGGCCTCTTCATTACCACCAATAAGAACTCAATTTCCCCCGGGCTCCACCAATCATAGCTCTCATATCCCCTCCAGGCTTGGCCAATCAGCTCCAATGTTCCTCCAGCCCGATGTCATGAATGGCTAATGACTCCTGGTGGTGGGCATGAATGCAGATGAGACCACATCGCTGCTTTTTTTTTTTTTTTTTTTTTTTTTGGTGTAACTGAGGGAAAAAATGTTCATCCATAAAAAAAAAAGAAAAGAAAAGAAAACCGACCTCGTCTCTGCCGGTTTGTTTTGGGGAGTGAGGAAATAGAGACGGGCCCTGCAGAGGAAAAGACAAGGTGTCGTTTGACATTCAGTCGGTGGCGTCTGCAGTGTTGTTCACCCCTGATTCATGACGGAGGTTTAGAGAGACATGATGAAGGTGCAGGAGCCTGAACGCACCACAGAGACAGAGAGAGGGAGAGGAAAGGAGGGTCGTGATGCATTCAGTGCTGTCGGCAGGGGCGTAGCACCAAAATCTTAGGCCCCGTACACTCGTAATGTCAGTGGGCCCCTATCCATGCCAGTGCACGAAGCGCAGAGTTGTTTTTGAGGTAAATTTATACAAAGCCGCCAAAGCGTGTTTCCGTCGGGGGCCAGTTTTTCAGCAAGCAATCTCTTTTCGGCACTATACTGGCTTTGCATTTACCTCGAAAACAACTCATGACGTTCTGTTATTATCTCATATCATATCTCCGCCAATCTAAAAATAGCTTGCACCAACAATTAAAGGGACAACGAGGAGTTTCTATTTGGTTATAAAAAAGTCTCACGTTAATGTGGATGAATCTACGTTACCCACACTTGTTAATGGTCCATTTTCAATAAATATATCGTTTTGTCTCTATCGTTATTTTGTTATTATTAGTGGTGGCGGAAATACTGGTCGAGCCGACCAGCGTTTCTTTACTTTCGGTTTCGTGGCGAGTCATGAGAATAACGCAGCTGAATCGCCGTTTATGGTCGGAACTACGACGGTATGTGATCGTCTTCGAACCTCTGACTTTAATTCTTGATGAATGAAAACATGAGTCTGTCTTGCGCCGGTCAAAGAATTTCACGGTGCGGAGGCTCATAAATGTAGTGTGAAAACGCTTCGCTTTTCCAAAACTCCTTGTTGTCCCTTTAAAGGTAACAAATCTACTCCTAAAACTATAGGGATTATGGCATTGGGCCAATTTGCCAAAATGTTGAACAATCCCTTTTGCAGTCGCTTCCCATAATTCTGCCTTCTTTCTTTTTCTTTCCGCTTTTTCTTTTTTTGATACCCCGATTTATGTTTTTTGGGTGGCATGATGAAAGCTAGCCTCATTCAGTCTGGGCTCACTGACGTTACACTTGTCGCCGACTCGCCGGCTGCTGTCTATGGGCGGACTAAACCATTTTACGAGTTCATTCTCTCAGTTGATGTTATCAATATATTTGAAATCAATTATGACACCAATTAATTAGGGGGAGCAATTCATTCAAAATAAAAACATCACACAAAAAATAATAATTTCAGGATTTTCATGGGCCCTCTCCCTACTCGGGCCCTGGGTATAAGTCCCCCCCCCCCCCCGCCCCCACTACCACGCCCATGGCTGTGCATGCGTCGCCTTTTCATCACCCTTCAAACAGCCATTAAGTTCACATTATCACCTGTACATGAGTGATTCACAGGAAGTCTAATGATGCAGATCAATTCACAGCCGTGCTAAAAGCCGGAGTTAAATTTAGCTCCTGGAAAATTAGACTGGACGTCAGCGCTGATGTTTGACCTGAATCAGTCACAGAGAAGCTGCAGAGATCAAAACATCGACAGTTTTTCAAGCCGTTAATCAGCATCAACACGTTTATAAAGATACCGTGACACCAAGAAGTGAAATAAATCATTTTATATCGAATTAATAATTTAAAAGAAGGTAGGCTATTTCTCTCTGGAGCTCTAGTAACAACTGGTCGGTGTCAGCCAATCAGAGGAGAGGAGGCTCTGAGTCCTTTCTTCTGATTTGCTGACTGTTTTCTGAGTTGATCCGATATAAAATAGAGCAGATTTCAGAATAAGACACTAAAAGAAACTAAATCCTACAAGTTTGGGTTGGATGGTGGCAGTAAGGGGGGCGGGGCTTTGTTGTGACATCACAAAGTCACAGGAAGTGCTGACGGCTGGTTTTCAGGCTCAGTTTCTGAATACGGGCTGTGTGAACTGGAAAATAATTGCTAATAAAAGTAAAAAGTAGCAAAATAAAATGTAAAATATTGACTCTTTAATGCTTTAATTCCTAATCTATAATGAAAAAAACACCTTTTATAGTGTTTGACCTGTTGTGACATCACAAAGTTACAGGAAGTCCTCACGATTGTTTGAGTCTATAGTTTTATGAGTCTTAAAATGTAATTCTTTAGTTTCCATAAAAAGGAAGAGTCTCCTTGTGCATTACGGGAAATTCACTGGACTGATATTTTTTTAATCACTTATTTATGAGCCCTCGTAAAGTTCACAAAAAAGAGGAAGAGCATTAAAATCCTGGAAGTGTTCGCATGTTAATTATGTGTATTTAAATATTTTACCTCCCACTTTGTTCAGAGGTTTTTCAGGTGCAGACTCAGCAGCTCATTTTCATTTTTTTTTTATCTTCACTTTCTGTTTCCTGAAGCGTTTTTCCTGAGCTGTATTATAGTCACATGACTCGTTGTGTGTGTTCAGATCGAACCGACCGCTTTCGTTTTGTGTAGGGAAATGCAACAGTTTGGGTCGGTAGTACATCAAAACCAAAAAATCTGAAATAAAAAAATGAGATGGTGCAACAGCATCATTTGTTCCAGGTAGAAAAGGAGAATAAATTTAAATTTTAGTGGATTTTTGCATCAAATATGAGCTGTAATGGAAACTTAAACATTCAAAGATCTGTGATGCAGACAGGTTAAAGTACAGACAGAGAGACAGACGGAGAGACAGAGCCATGGATGATGGGAGTTTTCTGATCTGGTTTTTGTGCCGGGGGAGATTTCATGTGTCAGAAAAGCAGTTTTTGTTTGAACTCGTTCCAGCGGGCGAGGATATAAAGAGAGACGGGGGAGAGAGATGGAGAGAGAGAGAGAAAAGGGGGAGGTGGTGGTGGTGGTGGTGGGGGGCGTTGAGGGGGAGACATATAGGCAGAGAGAGAGAGAGAGAAACAATGTGAATTACAAAGAGAAGTTAGAAAGAGAAAAAAAGCCTAGAGAGGTTAGACGGAGAGAATCAGCCGGGCTTTATTCCCCTGGCTGGAGCTTCTGCAGACATTCCTGGATTTAGTTTCACTCAAAACTTTTTAGCAGAAGGGTCAGAGCTCAAGACTCTTTACAAAGTACGCACTCAGGGTTTTAATGAGTCACAGATTGCTGTTCTCTCTCCTGATTATGTGTGTGTGTGTGTGTCTGTTTAGGCTGGTCTCATTTTTCCATTACAACATTTAGCATTTTATCCCCATTGTTGGTGTAACTGCAGTTTTTTTTTTCTCTTCCTTTTCTACCCAAATGATGTCTCGCGGGGTCGGTGCCAGTGTTTCTGTAATCTCACTCACACAGACACAGAGACAGTTGTAACTCTATATTTAAGGAGAGACTTTTCCTCCTGAACACATTGTGTCAGCGTTAACTGGAAGCAACATGGCAGACCTTAAATCTGCCCCCAAAGCCTCCTCCCACCCCCACCCGATACAGTACAAGTGGAGAAACCCAACAGCTGCAGGTGCACATGGCTGTTTAGCAATTAATAATGAATTGCTTGGTCAATAAAATAACAGAAAGTTATTAATAATTAATAATAAAAGCTTCTCTCAGTCTCCCACAGAGGTGATGTCTTCATTTTGTATTTTTTTTTAGATCGATGATCTAAAACTCAGAAATATCAACTTTTACGCTGATGTAAGAGGAAGAAACGCAGCAAATTCTCACACTGAGAAGATAAAATCAGAGAAATGTTTCACCCTTTTTGACTTTAAACCAATAGTTGTTCGATAAACAAGTGGTTGGAAGGACTACAAGTATGAAAAAACACAGTTTTTGTGTCTTTGTTTTGGTTTTTGGTTTGAGTAATCCTGTTCTTTTTGGGCTGTTTGCACAAGAAGGAGAAGAAGTTGTACATTGATGTTTTCCTCAGGAGGCGGTGGAGCCCAAAAATGGAGCAAAAATGGAGCAAAAAGAGAGGGGAAAAGTGGAGTTTAATTTGTCTGATGGACACGAACACAACATCAGATCAATAAAAACACGGCTCCATGGCTGCAGGAGTTTCAGGCTACGTTCACAACACTAAAACCGCATCTTATTATCTACCTTTAGTTAAGTTTTTGAGCACCTGATTGGCTCGTATCATGGAAAACAACACGGACAACGAAGTACAAGAGTGCAGAGTTGATGATCTACTTCCTGTTCACACTGTTTGTGAATGATTATGCATGGTGGTTTTTCTGAATGCCATTGAACGCAGCCTTTCAGTAAATGGACAGCGGTTAAACACGTCCGCCACCCTTAAAAAAAAAAACCTGTTAATGCCGGTTTAAGTGCAGCGACGACGACGACGGAGCTGTTGACATTTCTTATTACAGCCGGTGCCAGTCACAGAGTCAACAGGCTTAAATGATGAGATGTTTAGATGAATCCTCCTCAGACAGACATTTACTCCCCTCCCCCATCATTTACCTGTGCATGAAAATTAAAGATTTAAAAGTCAAACTGTTGCTCTTATAGTGACGATGGAGGAAGGAGGACACACACGAACACACACACACACACACACACACCTCTGACACCGGTTTATTCTTAGGGTTGACACCAGTCAGGCTGAGGAAAGAGAAAAAACAAAACAAAGCAGGAGAAAATAAGGCAGAAAATAAAAGAGGAGGGAGATGGCTGGCAGAGCAGAGAGATGGATCCTGTGTGGAAAAACCAAAGGTGGTTTTTTGCTCTTTTTTTTTTTGGTTTCTCCTTTGATGTGGCAGATGCACATGTCCATAACAGACCCAGAGAGAGACAGAGCTGCAGACAGAGAGGGAGAATATACCTGCCATCCTTTCACACCGTTGCAGGACAATGAGAGAGAGAGAGAGAGATGAGGTTTAATGAGAGAGCGGACGCCACCTTGACAGAGAGCGGCGGCTCAACATGAAGCCACGTTAAGAGGCGAGGTGTCGACTTTAACTCCCCGAAAGCCTCGCCGTCAAACGATGTGACCGCGTTCAATAACGAGGAGGAAACTGGTTCGTTAGATTAAAATCCTCTGAACAGACGACAGACGACAGGGCGGGAGGTAAAAGAAAAGAAAAAAGAGAGAGAGTGCAGCCGACGGAAATAGTTACATTCTGTTTTCAGGCGACACCTAGTGGCCATAGTGAATATTACAGGAGAAAAGGGAAAGGGAAAGTGTTGTTGACGGAGAATAGAAAGTTAAAGTCTACATCAGGAGGAGGTAAAATGGCGAAACTTAAGAGAGTATAGGCCTAACGTGTTCAATAAATTCCTACGTGATAGTAGCTGTTTGTTGTTTACGAAACTACGAAATATCGTCTAATTAATGCTGCGTTCTTTTCCTAAACCTATAACCAAACAAGTAACACAGACTCTACCGAGAAAGGCGTAGATATTTACATTTGTCGCCATAATCACTGTGTATACGTATAAGTCGGAATCCCCAACTTTGAAACTTCCGACTTCCGACATCATTGCGTTCACGCTGCAGGAACTCGGAAGATAAAAAAACATGGCTACCCGCAGGAAGTTATTGTGGTTATTGTGGCTCATCGCTAAATACGAAAAATATATGCAGCAGCAAATTATGTTTATTGATGAGTGCACATATACACGTTATAGCCAGATAACGGAATAACGTTATTTCCGTTACATACGAGGACCACGATTTCACACAATACAACAATCGCAGCATAATAAACGTATTTCATATACTGCAATGATACACAAAAAATATGCATTAAAACCTCAACAAATAACTTAAAATGTTTAAATTCTAACCGTTTAAGACGAAGGTCGCCATGTTTTGATGGCAAGTCTGTGTGCATTACTGAGTCTTTGATACTTTCACAGTATTAACAATATAACCTGCTGCTTTATTATCACACTACAACATGGATGAATATCATTTTATACAATATGGGACCTTTAAAGTCAAGGTTTTCTTGATTTTGCCTTTGGTGCCACTTTATTTTAAAGGTTCTGTATTTTTTTTAGCATCTCCCTGGAAACTTTCTTTACAAAAAAAGAAAAAATCTTGTATTCAGTTGTGACTCAAAAGAGAAGCTTTTTGCAAATTGTTCCTAACTATGAAGGAAATGAACAAAACGTTTGTTGCTGCAATTCACCAAGTAGCTAAATGAAACAGATGTGATTCACAGACAGATGTGATGTGTCGTCTCAGACTCTTGTTTCCTGGTTTTAAAAAAAAACTGTACATGTGTTGCTCAGTATTTCTCTCTCTCTCTCTCCCTCTCTGAAACTCTGCATTGCAGCCATTAGGACCGCCTGACTGTTGATATCTGTGGATAGTAGGTAATTTAGCAGAGCAGGTGGGTGGAGAGATAAGTCTTCTCACACTAATAAATCCCTTTGCAATGAAGCAAAGTGAAGTGGATTCAATTTGGGAGGCGAGTTTAAAGAAGAAAAAAACATGCACAGAGGGAAGAGGCGGGTTAATTGACCACCAATCAGAAAATGATCTGATAAAGTCAGATAAAAAAGAGAAAAAAGGCAGCGATTTTGACTTTTATGACGTAAAAGCTCACGTCAGGTCGGTGTGAACGTTTGTGCAGAGAGACGTCGTTTTCATGGCCACAGGCGACGGTGAAAATCAAACGCACCCATCCAGACTAATGCAGGGAGAGAGTCACTGTGTCGGACGACTAATTGCTGCACTCAGTCACACACACACACACAGACACACACACACACACACACTTTCTTCTTTTGTCTTCGCTAATCTAATCTGGCTCAGCAACTCTCACTTTGAGGCAGTTACCTCCACCACCTCCTCCTCCTCCTCCTCCTCTCTGGTTCTCCTCCAGTAAAGGATGTTCGGGGGGGGTTTTAATGAGAAGCTGCTCATTATTGCTCCTCGTTTGTCTTTTTGCTCTCAGCGTCGGTTCTTTTCTTCTCTTCTCGACTTTCTGCTGCTGCTGCTGCTGCTGCCGAGGCCCCACGGTGCCGTGTCTGTCTGTCAGAGTCAGAGAAGCCGTTTCAAACTCGGCTTTTGTTCAGAGGACAAACGCGACATCAGCCGAGCCGCCTCTGCCTCTGTCTCTGCTGTGTCGCATTCAAGTTCACTGGGTTTATTGTTAATAAGAGAAACAAACAACGCAAGTCAGTCGAGGGCTGTAGATATAGTGACACATTCACATGTCTGGAAGGTTTGGACGCTGATGATTCATGTACGTGTATTGTTTTAATCCGGTGCATATTCTCATTTGCCCAGGTCATAGTATTTCAAAGGAGGTTAAATCGAAAGCAACTGGACTTAGTTATTTGTCTAGGAAGACGTTTCACCTCTCATCCAAGAGGCTTCATCAGTTCATGTACATGTAAATAGTGAGTCTCCACACCAGATAGATGGACCAGTCCCAGCCTGGTCAGATGCTACATGAACTGATGAAGCCTCTTGGATGAGAGGTGAAACGTCTTCCTAGACAAATAACTAAGTCCAGTTGCTTTCGATTTAACCTCCTCCTTTAAAAGTATTGTTTTAATGTTTGATTAATTCACTACAGACATCTGTTTTGGGGGTTTTTACATGAATTATTTACATATTTATAAGTTTAAATATTAATACAGTCACCTCCTAATTGAGTTTTTTTAGTTCTGCTCTTATGTGTAAATGCTCCTCGCCTGTGATTGGTCCATTCATTGTCATGCGACTTTGAAACAGGAAGTGATTGTGTTATCTCCATGCATCCAAGAGGGATCCAGACCTTCTATCATCAATTTTTGTTATTGACTAATTGATTAATCGGTACAGATACTGTCGACTACACAAAGTAGAATAAATGTTGAGGAACTGGGTTCATTGACTTCAACGATTGATCGATTTGTCAAAACAGCTGTTGGACGAATCAATCAGTCTGATTTTTATTTAATTGGTAAATTACACCAGAAATTTAAAACATTATAGTCGATTAAATGACGACAAACACAATTTTAAACCTCCTGTCGTCCTTCTGGGTCAAATTGACCCAATCTGTTCCCTTCCTCCATCCTTCCTTTCTCCCTTCCTTCTTTCCACAATCATTTTTCCCTTCCTTCCTTCCTTCCTTCCTTCCTTCCTTCCTTCCTTCCTTCCTTCCTTCCTTCCTTCCTTCCTTCCTTCCTTCCTTCCTTCAACGACTGAAAGCTCCAGAGCAACAGACAGAGGTGATTGAACCTTGATCAATACTTACTGTCAGATTCTTGGGGCCAATAATTCGTTACAGTTTCAGAAAATAAACCAAGTTGTTATTATAATTACACTATTTTCTTGTTTATTGTTTTTATTCTATAATAACAGTTAAGCAACATCTAGACTGATTATTTCTTATTGATAAGGTGTCGTCTTAACGTCTGTATTGGTTTGAGTCAGATTCCTGTTGAACCAAAGAATCTTAATTTGACCATCTGGGAGTTAAACTGTGTAAAATAAAGATGATTTACATCGACTGAGTCAGTCAACATGAAAAACATGATTTTTTCTTTTTTCTTTTTTTTTTCTCGCTCTGGTCTTTTAATTTTGCGGCTGGAAACTGTGAAACCACCCGAGGCTGTTTACGGCTCGGCTCGGTCTCGGGGTCGTGACCTCGGAGGATGTTCTCGGGTTCACATCGGCTCCTGTGGTCCGGAGGTCAGAGACGGGGCACAGACACAGGAAACAAGTTTCAGAATAAAAGTCCTGAGCTGCAGTGCAAAATGAATGAATGTCGACAAATGTGTGTGTGTCGGTGTGTGTCGGTGTGTGTGTGTGTGTTATCGGGTGTCATGGCCGATGGGATGGAGGAATTTCTGGCTCTGTTGCTTCTGCATCTCGGGGCCCAAACACATGACGAAGGGGGCCCCCGGGGGCCGACTCTGCTGGAGACTAGATAACTTCTGGTTGACTGGACTGAAACCAACAAACAAACCAAACAAACAAAACAAAAAAAAACGTTTTGAAGAAGTTGTTCAAGGCATTTTCACAATTTCTATCAATAGAGAAAAATGATTGAGATTAATTACTGATAAGAAGTAAAAGCTCCACTGAGTTAAACGAATAGTTCACCAAAAAATGAAATTCACCCTCATGCTGATGAATGAATACTCTGGAGTAGTTTTTTATTCCTCAAAGTGCATCTGGAGACCCGGGAGGCCGGTTCCTAGTCCAACGAAAACTTTATATTGGATTAATAGCGCCCGACACAAAAACGACCGTAAAACTACACAAAAACCATTTAATATTCCTCCACACTGCTCGTCCACTGCAATCCAAGTGTCCTGAAAGGATATAGTTCAGAGTTTGCTGGAAACAACGTCATTTAGGACATTTTTACAGCCTAAACAGTCCTGTATTGAATTTGCCTGGTTCACCAGATTCAAACTACACAAAAACCCTGTAATAACTTATTCCTCCTTACTGCTCGTCCGCGGCAATCCAAGTGTCCTGAAGGGATGTACAAATTCAATACAGGACTGTTTAGGCTGTAAAAATGTCCTAAATGACGTTGAACTCTGGACTATCTCCCTTCAGGACACTTGGATTGCAGTGGACGAGCAGTGTGGAGGAATATTAAAGGTTTTTGTGTAGTTTTATGGACGTTTTTGTGTCGGGGACAATTACTCTCATAATAAAGTTTTCGTCGGACTACGAACCGGTCTCCAGATGCACTTTGAGGAATAAAAGAGAGAGAGAGAGAGAAAACTTTATTGATCCCAATGGGCAATTCAGTTTGCAGTTGCAGTTGCCCCCTACTCCAGAGTATTCATCAGCATGAGGGTGAGTCAATAATGACTGAATTTCATTTTTTTGGTGAACTATTCCTTTAAAAAGACTTAAAGGTGCTCAGAAATGGCCATGTGTCCTGTTTTTCGCGCCTCTTTCCACGAGTTTCCACGAGTTGCCACACGATTTTAACCGAGTAAGGAGTATGTTTAGCTAACGTAGCTAACTGTTAGCTAGTAGGCTTGCTATGCTATTGCTAACTTGCTAACTTAGCTAGCAAAATCAATTTTCTTTCCTGAGTACCTTTAAAAAATAATCTTTCTTGTCTTGTTTTTCTTTTCCAGACATGATGGAGCGGTGGTGGGCGTGGCAGTTTACCCTGGTCGCCGTGGCAACCATTCACCTCCCCGGCCCCTCCCACGGCCACAACAAGGAGTTCCCGTCGGAGACGCTGATCAACAACGTGGTGGTGAACCCGCGCACGGGCCGTCTGTACGTGGGCGCCGTCAACGCGCTGTACCAGCTGGACCCCGAGCTGCGGGTGGAGTCGCGCACCGAGACGGGGCCCAAGCGCGACAACAAGCAGTGCACGCCGCCGGTGACGGACGCGTGCGAGGAGGCGACGGACACGGACAACCACAACAAGCTGCTGCTGGTGCACGAGAGCAGGGACGTGCTGGTGGTGTGCGGCAGCGTGTTCCGGGGCATCTGCTCCCTCAGGAACCTCAGCAACGTGGAGGAGCTCGTCTACTTCAGCGACAGCAAGGGGGAGAAGTCGTACGTGGCGAGCGCCGAGGAGGCCGTGTCCGTGGTGGGAGTGATGTCGTACTACTCCACCAAGGATAAAGACAACTACAACTTCACCGTGTTCCTGGTGAGGAGGAAAAAAACGCAACGGTGGCCGACAAGGGCTGCAAGAAGCGCGCTGTAAACAACCAAAACACAGCAAAATACAGAAAAACCCCCAAAAATGCACCAACGCATAAAACAAATAAGAAAGAAAAACGCAACAAGTGAAAAATGCTGCAAAAACCAAAAACACACAAAAAAATACACAAAAAGTGTTTGTTTTTTTTACTTTAATCTTTAAAATATAGATAGAAGAGCAACAGATTTACGTAGCTAACTCACTAACTAACCGTTGCTATGTATAACAGACGGTTGCTATGTGTAACAGACGGTTGCTAGGGAGCCGCTCCTTTCCATTCCGTACAAACTTAACTTAAACATTTAACATTTGCTTTCTCTCCTCTTCCTCTTCTTCTTCCTCCTCTTCCTGCTCCTCCTCCTCTTCTTATTCCTCCTCTTCCTGCTCCTCCTCCTCTTCTTATTCCTCCTTGTCCCGCTCTTTTTCTTCCTCCTCCTCCTCCTCCTCTTCTTTCTCCTCCTCTTCCTCCTTGTCCTCCCCTTCTTCTTCTTCCTCCTCTTTTTCTTCTTTCTTCTCTTCTTCCTCCTTGCCCTCCCCTTCTTCTTCCTCTTTTTCTTCCTGCTCCTCCTTCCCCTCCTCTTCTTCCTGCTCCTCCTCTTCTTTCTCCTCCTTCTCTTCCTCCTCCTCTTCCTCCTTCTCCTCTTCATTCCCCCCTCTTCTTTCACCTCCTCTTCCTCCTTGTCCTCTTCTTCTTCTTCCTCCTCCTCCTCTTTTTCTTCCTGCTCCTCCTTCCCCCCTCCTTCTTCTCCTCCTCTTCCTCTTCTTCATCTTCCTGCTCCTCCTCATCTTCTTTCTCCTTCTCCTCTTCCTCCTCCTCTTCCTTCCCCTCCTTCTTCTCCTCCTCCTCTTCCTCTTCTTCATCTTCCTGCTCCTCCTCATCTTCTTTCTCCTTCTCCGCTTCCTCCTCCTCTTCCTTCCCCTCCTTCCCCTTCTTCTCCTCCTTCTCCTCCTCTTCTTTATCTTCCTGCTCATCCTCCTCTTCTTTCTCCTCTTCTTTCCTCTCCTCTTCCTCCTTGTCTTCCTCCTCCTCTTTTTCTTCCTGGTCTTCCTCCTCCTCCTCTCCCATTTCCTTCTCCTTCTCCTCCTCCTCCTCTTCTTCCTCCTTCCTTCCTCTCCTCACATTGGACACTTTGCAGCATTTTTCTGTTGCATGTGTTTTTTGTGTTTTCGGTTTTGCATTATTTCTGTATTTGCAGCGTTTGGTCGTTGCTGCACGTTTGCCCTCGTCAGCCACCGTAGGAAACACACACACACACACACACACACACACACACACACACACACACACACACACACACACACACACACACACACACGTACAGAGGCTTGATGTTGTTTCCTGCGGTAAATCAGATGAATATGAATGAATCACCTCCGTCTGTGAAAACTGTGTGAACAAACACAATAAAAGAGCAATTTGTCAAGAACGCTAGAAATTAAATTGGCGGCCGTGTGGGAGACGACAACAAGTCTTTTACATCAGAGTGTCGGAGAATTACAAGATGTTCCTCTAAACTAGTCTAAAGCTTTTGATACAGATGTTTCCTGATGTGTGAGCAGCTGCAGCTTCACCACAGGAACATGACTGTGGTTTAAAGGAGCGTTATTATACATAGTTATTCTCATTTCATTCTCAGTTTGATGTTTATTGCATCTTAATATTTTCCTTTTTAAAATCTGCACAAGACTTCATTTTTTAAGTTTTTAGAAATCCAGGTGGTTCATATTCTATTATAAGTGAATATTTTACTTTAATCCCTAAAAGGAAACAGTTTTGTTGCATTGCTCAAGTCAACATATATGAATATAATAAAACCCCCTCCTCATATTCAATATAAACATTATATAACACAATTTATAGTTTTTCAAGCCATTTACAGTAAGTTATGTGCAGGTTGGTTGATTTCATTTTAACTAACTTATCTGGTGCAGATGTTGATGAACATTTGACCCTTGACCTTTTGTCCAGCGCAAATTGGCCCATTGCCATAATCCCTATCGTCATAGCAGTAGGTTTGTTACCTGTAATTGTCGGTGCAAGCTGTTTTTAGAACGGCGGAGCAGAGCCGTGAGCTGCTCAGAGCTACGCTACGGAGGCTCATGGGATTTTTGATCTTTGTTTCCCTCATCAAACTCATCAAATACACAATCCAACAACTCCACAACGCTCTGGTGGACAAGTTGTGACCTGCACATTCACCACGTTATGAGATAATAACACAACGTTACCAGACAGAGTTGTTTTAGAGGGAAATACAGAGACTGCTTGATGAAAAACTGTCCCTGAAGGCAACACGCATCAGTGGTTTTGCATGAATTCACCTCTAAAACAACTCTGTCTGGTAACGTTCTGTTATTATCTCATAGCGTGGTGAATGTGCAGGTCACAACTTGTCCACCAGAACGTTTTGGAGTTGTTGGATTGTGTATTTGATGAGTTTGATGAGGGAAACCAAGAAATCCCATTAGCCTCCGTAGCGTAGCTCTGAGCAGCTCGCGGCTCTGCTCCGCCGTTCTAAAAATACCTTGGACCAACAAATAAAGGTAACGAACCTACTACTATTACTATGACTATAGGGATTATGGCAATGGGCCAATTTGCCAAAATCTTGAACTATCCTTTAATAAACTACATACTTTTATTATTATTATTATAAATGATGAATTCTTTCCGTCCCGTCAGGTGGGTAAAGGCTACGGCAGCCATGACAGCACCAAGCTGATCTCCACGCGCATCCTGGAGGACTACAGCGACTGGGTGGTGTTCGACAGCATCATCGAGGCCTCGGCGGTGCAGGCCAACCCCTTCTTCCTGCGCTACCTGCACGACTTCCGCTTCGCCTTCAAGGACGGCCGCTTCGTCTACTTCCTGTTCTCGCGGACGCTGGGGGTGCAGGACACCAAGAACTTCACCTTCGTGTCGCGGATGTGCGAGGACGACCAGGGCTACTACTCGTACACGGAGCTGCAGCTCAACTGCAGCGCCAACAACAAGTACAACAAAGCTCAGGTAACCACGGACGACGGACCGACGGACGGACGCCATTTTTATTATTAAAACAGAGTCGGAAAAACACATTTAGCAGATTTTTCCGTCTGAATGAGTTTGAGTTTCATTTCCTCTTCCTCCTCCTCCTCCTCTTCCTTCTTCTTCCTCCGCCTCTTCTTCCTCCTCCTCTTCCTCTTCCTCCTCCTCCTGCTCCACCTGTTCCTTGTCCTCCTCCTCTTCTTCCTCTTGCTCTTCCTCCTCCTCTTCTTCCTCCTTTTCCTCTTCCTCATTTTCCTCCTTCTCCTCTTCCTCCTCCTCCTCCTCTTCCTTCTCCTCCTCCTCTACCCTTTCCTCCTCCCCCTCTTCCTCCTCCCCCTCTCCTCTTCCTCCTCCTCCTCTTCCTCCTCCTCCACCTCCTCTTCCCTGTTCCTCCTCCTCCTCCTCCTTCCTCCTCCTTCTCTTCTTCCTCCCCCTCCTCCTTCCCCTCCTCCTCCTCTTCCTCTACGTATTCTTCCCTCCTCCTCCTCCTCAACCTCCTTCCTAACCCCCCTCCTCCTCCTCCTCTTCCTCTTCCTCTTTCCCCTCCTCCTTTTCATTTTCCTCCTGCCCCTCCTTTTCCTCCTCTTCCTCCTCCTTCCTCCTCCTCCTCCATCCTTCTCCTCCCCTTCTCCTCCTATTTCTTCCTCCTCCTCCTCCTCTTCCTCCTCCTCCTCCTCCTCTTCCTCCCCCCCCCCCCTCCTCCTCCTCCTCCTCCTCTTCCTCCTCTTCCTCCTCCTCTTCCTCCTCCTCCTCCTCCCCCCCCCCCTCCTCCTCCTCCTCCTCCTCCTCCTTCCTCCTTTTCCTCCTCCTCCCCCCCCCCCTCCTCCTCCTCCTCCTCCTCCTCCTTCCTCCTTTTCCTCCTCCTCTTCGTCTTCCTCCTCCTTCTCCTCTTCTTCCTCCTCCCCCTCCTCCCCCTCCTCCTCCTCCCCTCCTTCCTCCTCCTCCTCCTCTCCCCCCCTCCTCCCCCTCCTCCTTCTCCCCCTCCTCCTCCTCCTCCTCCTCCTCTTCCTCCTTCCCCCTCCTTCTCCTCCTCCTTCTCCTCCTCCTCCTCCCCCTCCTCCCTCCTCCTCCTCCTCCTCCTCCTCTTCCTCCTCCTCCCCTCCTCCTCCTCCTCCTCCTCCTCCTCCTCTTCCTCCTCCTCCCCCTCCTCCTCCTCCTCCTTCCTCCTCCTCCTCCTCCTCCTCCTCCTCCTCTTCCTCCTCCTCCTCCTCTTCCTCCTCCTCCTCCTCCTCCTCCTCCTCCTCCTCCTCCTCCTCCTCTAGGCGGCCTACGTCGCGGCCCCGGGTGAAGCTCTGGCCCAGACGATGACATCATCAGGCCGGTACGGACCGGTCTCCGGCTCCGACAAGGTTCTGTTCGTCACCTTCACCTCCGACGAAGACCCGTCCACCTCGGCCATGTGTAGGTGTCGACACGATGGAGAAGTTTAGGAATATTTACTTTTTTACTCCGAGACGCCTTTAAAGTTTATTTTTCATTCATTAAATTGATTAAATTGATCGTATCTATTGATCCTAATCAACAGACAGAAACTGAGTCCTGATCTTTAACGATCTAAAAAGTAAATATGGATGAAACGAGCTCAGAAAAAAAACTGAAATCATGATGAATATCTTTACTTCAACTTCAGAGCAGCTGATAGAAGTTGAAGGGGAAATTCATTTAGGGATTTATTCTACGCAGCCCAATCACAGTGATTGATCGATATGGAGAGTGATCAGAAAGTTAGAAAAATCTAATCTGGGTTGTCATTGGTCGTCAGATTCTTTGACTATAACTTGTTGCACTGGAGGCAATTAAAACCAATATTTGCATTAATATGAATATTGGTTTATCTATTATTTTATTAAAATTCACAAAATGAAAACTCAGATTTTTGTTGAGTTTGTGCTGCAGAAACAGGAAGTGACAAAAATATTAATATAACACAACGGTCTTCATGATATAAAGACACTTAATTAGCCAGTTGATCCATACTTGTATTGATAATTAGTTATTTATAACTTTTCAGGTAAAAGCACCTCAAACTTTTCGGTTCCTGTTTATTTACAGTGAAGATTTTCAGCTTTATTTCATCTTCATCATCATCATTGAGACTGTGTGAAGCTGTAATGGTCGTTTTGTTTGATGCTCAGTCAATATATTGATTACTTTAAAGGGTTAATGACGGCGAGCTGCCGACGAAATGTGTTTCTGCAGTCGATGCAGCGCAGGGGTCAATGTATACAATCAGATACATGCAATGATCAGATAATCCACCAGGGTGCAGTTAGTTATGCTTCACTTGGGACATCCAATATGGCCGCTGTCAGTCAGTGACCCAAATGTGTTTTCTCATGGATATTTTTGCCAGTTTTGAAAAAGTTAAGGTAAGAAAAACTTTAACTTAAAGTTTAACTGAAACTTCAATAGGAATAGTTACTGCATTGATGCAAAGTAAAACTATTTAATATTTCATAACTTATTTTATAGTACAATATGCATTTTTCTTTTTTTTAATTATATATTTTTTAAATTATTTGTCAGAAGATCCAATAAAGGGTCCAATTTCAAAATTGTATAATTTTCTGACAATTATTCCATGGTTCAGGCTTTACAGGGATATATTTTCTCATGGATATTTTTGCCAATTTTGAAACAGTTAAAGTAAGAAAAACTTTTAAAATGTTACTGAAACTTCAATAGGAATATTTACTGCATTGATGCAAAGTAAAACTACTTAATATTTCATAACTTATTTTATAGTAGAATATGCAATTTTTTAGGGGGGGAATTATATTTTTTCTTAATTATTTGTCAAAAGATCCAATAAAGGGTCCAATTTCAAAATTGTATAATTTTCTGACAATTATTCCATGGTTCAGGCTTTACAGGGATATATTTTCTCATGGATATTTTTGCCAATTTCGAAAAAGTTAAGGTAAGAAAAACTTTTAAAGTGTTGCTGAAACTTCAATAGGAATAGTTACTGCATTGATGCAAAGTAAAACTATTTAATATTTCATAACTTATTTTATAGTAGTATATGCAATTTTTTTTTTTTAATTGTATATTTTTTTATTATTTGTCAGAAAGTCCAATAAAGGGTCCAATTTCTAAATTATTTCATGGTTCAGGCTTTACAGAGATATTTGTATATATTTTACATTATTCATTCTCATGCAAATCCCGGCTGTTCCAAAAAATTTTTTGGTTGTTTTTTTCCAGCGGTCACCATGAATCAGCTTAATTGTGTAGCACATTTTTCTTTTACCAGACCAACAGGAGAAATAATAATGCCAAGGCTCCGTCTCTCTCTATCTGAGGTTTGGTTGTCGTGGTTGTCGTGGTCGCCGTGGTGTTTCCCGTGTGTTAAACAGTGTGTTTCTGCTCCGGCCTGCAGGCATGTTCCCTCTGCGCTCCATCAACAAGCGGCTGGTGGAGATCATCAGCGCCTGTTACAGCAACAACGGCATCATCAACGAGAAGCCGGCCGTCTACTCGCCGTACTCCTCCAAGTCTGAGGAGCTGTGCAGCAGCAACAACCAGGTCAGAGGCTCAAACTCAAACTCAAACGAGCTGTGTTTACATGCGCAAAATTTCTTAATCAGATTAAAATTTTGAGGGATCGGAAAATCCGAATCCACTGTTTACATGGGCGCAAAATCAAATAATCCGATCATGACGTGCGTACACATGCACCAAGCTTTATTCAGAATAACAGCATTTTGACATGCGCAGAGCTGTACTTCCTGTACTACTGTAAACAAACCAATAAACGCGGAAGTGGCTCAATTTATCCCATTCAGTATCCTACTCAAAATGGACCTGCGCCAGATTTTAAGAGCTGCTGTACTCCTATTGTACATCGTAATTTAGCAGACTCAGCAACGTGTAGGCTACTACTGTTCCTGCCATTGATAAATCACACCGGACCCATGAAAAGTGCGGATGTGAACATGCCATATCCCGCCCTCTATACGCCCAAACACAACCATATATGGTCAATGCAAAACAGCACGTGCATATTAATTAGCCATGTGCGCTCTGGAAATTTGGGGAGTTACGTCAGTGGAAGACGGTGAAGACAACGGACAGAGAGCGGGGAAAGATACACAGCAATATCGGGTCGGTAGGCTACTACTCGCTCTCTTTCTTCTCTCCTCTCATCAGCTCCAAACCTCCAAACACACTCGTCTACACCTCGTTAACTCAGGTGACAGAATAACAAGTCTTAGTAGATCATGTGTGCACTGCTGCCAGGTTGTTTTTAAACTTAGCGGGTTTGATTCCTGAACAGAATTTCTTTCGGATCGAGCCGAATCCGATCAGAATCTTCCAATTGACGTGTTTACATGACACATTTTTATTCGGATCAGCCCTTTATTCCGAATATTTATGTCCATGTAAACGCACCTATTGAAACTGAAACTAAAAGGTAAAAAGTTTGTTTTTATCTATGATGGCATGTTATTATTGTTTGTTGTTTCCGTCAGAAGGACATGGCCAACAGATACAACTGTGGAGCGGAGTTCCTGCCGTCTCCGATGGCCAGCAAGGCCGAGTTCGCCCTGACCTCCGAGCCCTCGTTGGTGCGGAAAGGTCACATGACGGCGGTGGCTGTTGCCGTGGAGATGCAGCACGCCGTGGCATTCCTGGGCACCGCCACCGGAGAGGTAACGATGTCACTGATACTGTTGTTTCTTTTGATCCAATTGATCCAATCTGTTCCCTCCCTCCATCTTTCTTTCCTTCCCTTTTCCCTTCCTTCTTTCCTTCCATCTCTTCCTTCGTCCTTCCTTCCTTCCCTTCGTCCTTCCTTCCTTCCCTGACCCAGGATGGTTAAACATAACTGGATATAGAAAGATATGTGTAACATTATGTGATCCTGTCAGTTAGTTTAGTTTAGTTTGGTTGATTTGCACATTATATATATAATAAAAACCGTAAGAATTATAAAAAAGTTTATTATTGTGCAGAAGAAGTAAACAACATCAACATTTAGTAATAATACAAATATAGGATTTTGAAAAATGAACAATTTATTTATAAAAAACACTAATCTTTGATAATTAATGATCACTTCTAAAGTTTTTTGTCACATGAGCTGTAGATTTAGATTTTTCATTTATATCTAACTAATCTATCTAATATAATATTTCAATAAAACTTTAGTAGTAAAAGTCTAAATGGAGGGGCG
This sequence comes from Trachurus japonicus, assembly GCF_045865225.1. Lineage (NCBI taxonomy): Eukaryota > Metazoa > Chordata > Actinopteri > Carangiformes > Carangidae > Trachurus > Trachurus japonicus. The sequence continues at coordinate 4,657,538 of NC_140929.1, forward strand.
TCACGTGGCGTAGTGGTTAGAGCGGGCACCCCATGTATAGAGGCACAGTCCTCGCTGCAGTTGGCCCTGGTTCGAGTCCCGCGTCGGGCGCCATTTGCTGCATGTCATTCCCCCCCTCTCTGTTTCCTGTCTGTCTCGACTGTACTATCTATAAAGGCATAAGTGCCCAAAAAATATACTTTTAAAAAAAAAGTCTAAATGGAGTCAGATGAAGCTCCGTGACTTCATCTGTCTTCAGACTTGATGTTTAATTATAAACTCAACTCCTGGGTAATTAGTCAGCAATATGTCTTCTGGCAAATACAGAATTCAACAAATAAGGACGATACAATTTATATCAATGAACAGAACTTTACTTAAATTAAGATAAAGTAGACTCATCGGCTTTATAAAACTCAATAAACGTCTCTACAATACTATTTTTTTTTAGAAAGTTTGTAGAAATTGTAGAAAATAACGTTCTGAAATGTAAAAACCTTTTGTCTTTTAACTAAAAACCAAATCATTTTCTATTAAACAGTGACATAACTTTGTGTTTACATGGATTTAAACAGATGTGTTTTCTCTCTGTTTGTCCTCCAGGTATTGAAGGTTCACCTGTCGGCTCACCCGGAGGTTTACGGCCGAGCGCCGGCCGAAGTGACGGGAGACAAAGTCAACAAGAACCTGCTGTTCGACTCCGGCCACCGACACCTGTACATCACCACGGAGAAGAAGGTCAGACTGACTGACGACCGATCGATCAGTTCTCTGCTTTTCTTCTTTCTTTTTCTTTTTTTTTTTTCAAATTATTAAAGGGATAGTTCACCCAAAATTCAAATTTCACTCATTATCTAAAGTTTCAGAGTCCTCCGTGGCTTCTCTGAGTTACAGGGGGTCTCGGCGTAGCAGTGCATGTCCATATAACGGTTGCAAATGGATACCAACTGTCTTCGTAACAAAAAGACACACCAAAAAACATCCAAATAACTCCATGCTGCTCGTCTGTAATGTCCCTCTTGTATTGAAGCCCCAAAATGCGAAATTGTTCCGAAAAAAATTAAATAAGTCTATATTTTAAGCTTGTTTGTAGCGGAAGCTCCCAGTGTCTCAGTTCACTGCTCTTCCTGTGTCAGTGCAGAGATTTTCACTGACCGGCGGAACAATTTCTCATGTCGGGGCTTCAATAGACTTTTTGGACTTTATCTATTTGCACATATAAAATAAAACAAAACATTTACTTATCTCTCTTACTAGTAAGAAAGATACGAAAAAGAAATGTGCTGGTGAGGTCTGAAACCCGAAAGGCTTATAACATGACCTCACCTTGATCTAACAAATAATTGAAGCACAGTAAAGAAATAATAATCACATACCTTGTGCAAGGTATAGAATACAAGATGGACATTACAGACGAGCACTATGGAGGTATTTGGATGTTTTTTGGTGTGTCTTTTTGAACGAAGAAAAGTGAGCACCATTCACAACCATTATATGGACAAATACTGCTGCACGGAGACCCCCTGTAACTCCGAGAAGCCACGGAGGACTCTGAAACTTCTCCCAGCCCTTAATCCACATGAAGGTGAGTAGACAATGAGTGAAATTTGAATTTTTGAATAGGTGAACTGTCCCTTTAAATCCTTTTCTCTCCATCCGACATGTGAAGAAGGTCAAACGGACTCAAACTTCTACTTTCTTCTTCCTCCTCCTCTCTCTCTCTCCATCCATCAGGTCATGGATTTAATGAGTGTTTTAATTTACTGGTTCTGTCTCATCTGATCATTTATTCATCCCCCGGACGACGCATCCGTCTACATTACCACACAGGAGCCGCTCATTGATTCACTCTCTCCTCCTCCTCCTCCTCCTCCTCCCTCCATCTCTTTGTTTCTCCTCCTCATCCGTCTCTCTTTTCTCTCTTTTTTGTCCTTTCATCTTTCAGGCGGCCATCGCTCTCTCGTCGCCGCCACCGAGCCTCGAAAATGATGTTATTGATTCAGAAATGAATTAATTAGAATGCACTTCAAGAGGGCAATTCACTTTAATCAAGTCAAGTGACGATACTCGAGCCCCGTTCCATCTGCTGAGTTAAATGTATTACCCCGGCCTCTTCCTGTCAGAAGAGAGACGGGGAAATTATTTACACAGCTGAAGTTCTTCTTCAAAACTGAGCTCCTTCACAATAAAAGCCTTTCGTTTATCGTTAATGTGTGTCTGTGTGTGTGTGTGTGTGTTTGTAGATCACCAAGGTGCCGGTGCAGGCGTGTCACCTGAAGACCGACTGTCACTCCTGCGTCTCCATGAAGGACCCGTACTGTGGCTGGTGTGTCCTGGAGGGACGGTGAGTTCAAACGCCTCTTTTTTTTTACACTTTATATCGCTTTTTTTTCATTTTCTTTTTTTTGAATACTTTATTTTGAAATTTTCAATGACGCAAGAACAGTGCAACTCATTCCCACCTAGTTACACAGTTAACAAAGGACTGAGGTAAAAGAATAACAACAGTAACTAAACGGACAAAGTGGTAGCCTATAAATGTCATGTCTGTACAGTGGAAATGTTTAAAGGGATAGTTCAACATTTTGGCAAATTGGCCCATTGCTATAATCCCTATAGTCATAGCAGTAGGTTTGTTACCTTTAATTGTCGGTGCAAGCTATTTTTAGAACGGTGGAGCAGAGCCGCGAGCTGCTCAGAGCTACGCTACGGAGGCTCATTATGGGATTTCTTGGTTTCTCTCATCAAACTCATCAAATACACAATCCAACAACTCCACAACGCTCTGGTGGACAAGTTGTGACCTGCACATTCACCACGCTATGAGATAATAACACAACGTTACCAGACAGAGTTGTTTTAGAGGGAAATTCATGCAAAACTGCTGATGTGCGTTTCCGTCGGGGGCAGTTTTTCTCTGTTTCTCTCTGAATTTACCTCTAAGTAGCGTAGCTCTGAGCAGCTCACGGCTCTGCTCCGCCGTTCTAAAAACAGCTTACACCGACAATTAAAGGTAGCAAACCTACTGCTATGACTATAGGGATTATGGCAAATGGGCCAATTTGCCAAAATGTTGAACTATCCCTTTACACATTGTACCTGGACGTTAATATTGGTTTACAATTGAACCCGTTAACAGCTGTTAGGGGTTAATGTTTCTATATATTCAATAAAAAGTTGCCAGATCTTTAAAAATGTATTATATCTGTTTTTTCATGACATAGGAGTTCTTCTCTAAGGTCAAACCGCTGTAAATCACTTAATCCCAGATATTAATCCTTAAAAAATTATTCACATCAGGCTCGACTTTGGCTGCATATTGACTCAGTAGTTATTAACCAACTTCATAGAAGTGACCTTTCCTCCTCCTTCTTCTTGTTCTGTAGCTCATTATCTGAGCGGCAGCATCAGATATTATTGACGGCGGTTATGAGACAGGAGTCGATTGTACAAATGTGTGTTTTGAATAAACTCTTTCAGGAGGTCGACTGGTTCGTCAAGTGAAAAGTCGTGTCCTCTGGAAAAATGCTGAGTCTAAAAAGTGAAGATAATCCACTGGATCTGGTCCAGATTGTAAACCGTCACAGATTTCATCATTTTAAATATTAGATGTTAGATTTATTTATACATTTTTAAAAATAAAAAATTCAAATTTCACTCTGTGAGATATTGACGAACGTTATCTGAAATATAAATCCTGCAAAACCTTTTCTAAACTTAAGGATTTTGTGTTAATGTGAATAATTAATTTTATTAATCACAAATAAGTTACTGAATTTGCCTGATAAAGGGTTAAAGACGCCTTGAAATGTCTCTCAGAGAGTTGAATAAAATGAATTATTCACATTAACACAAAGTCCTTAAGTTTAGAAAATGTTTTTTTCACATTTTTATTTTTATAAATACTCCTTTTTGTAAAAAATATTACCTTTTTATATATGGTAACACCACTGACCTTGATTTGCATTGGGATTTTTTTTTTTTTTTCAAATCCAAATTTTTTTTAAGCAAAAAAAAAAGGTTTTTTTTCCTTTTTTTGCTTGAAAAAGGTCTAGTACCGAAACGTTGCAATAAAATAACTCTTCTTTGTTTAATTTGGACTTAATTGTCACCCTCCAACGCGCCTGCCAAGGAAATAGATGTGCGAAGATTTTTGCTTTTTCTGAAATACAAAAAATTAAATAAAATAAAAACTCTTATAATTCCTTCCAATCAGGGTCCAGGGTTGACATAAATTAAATTATTGCCCTATAAAAGGTTCAACACGCAAAAAAACTTGGCCGACGTCTTAAAAGTTTGTGTCTATGAAAAATGAAAAAAAAGAAATTATCAAACAAACGGTAAAAACATTAAAGTCTAAAAGCAGAATCTGATTTTACTGATCAAATATCTATTGATTGATCCCCAGATGCAGCAGGAAGCAGGAGTGCAGCCGGTGGAGGGAGGACAACACCTGGCTGTGGTCGCCCAGCCAGCTGTGTGTCCAGATCCAGGCCTTCGACCCCCCCAACCTCAGCTGCAGGAAAACCCAGCAGGTAACAACGATAAATTAAAACCTCTTCTCTCCCCCAGGGGGGTAACGATCGGTTCTCGCTGAGCTCGGCTTAATTCTAACCAGTCGGTCCTCTTCATCCTCCTCCTCCTCCTCCTCCTCCTCTCAGTGTCTCTGTTGCAGCAGCTTCTCAAACAGCTTCTTAACCTCCAGGGCCCCGAGACCCCGAGGGGGGAGAGAGGGAATAAAGATGTTTCTCTCTTACTCGATAATGCACAACTTCTGGATTCAAGCCAGTTACATAAATATGCCTCTATATATAGTATGTATGTGTGTGTGTATGTGTAAGAGAACATATAGAGTTTGTGCCGACGTCTCTTTGAAAAGGAAACGCAGCTTCCTTTCTTTTGTTGTAAATAAAAAAATAAAATGTGCAAAATTAGACCAATTTAAAGAGAAGTTGACAAAATACTTGTAATATTTTGTTTCTCAATCATTCAATCAGACTTTATTTCTGTAGCAAAGCATGGTACGTTTATTTATATAGTCTGTTTTTGCAAACAGTTTGTCTCGGCTTTACAGTACAGTATACAGGAGAAGGAGGGAAACCCTAACCCAGGACAGGTACACGTACAGTAGATGTTGTGTGCAGACAAGAAAACATAATACAACATAATAATAAAAACACCCTGTCCTACCCACAAACCCCCCTACCCGTCTATAAAAGAGAAGTTTAAAAGAAACAATAACTAAACCTGGGGCATATTAGAGCATAAATGTAAGAAAGTATAAAGGTCAACAGGGTAAAATAAGTTTAAATGGCCAAAGGAATAAAAACACAAATAACTAAATCAACTTAAAAACAGCCTAAAAGCATAAAAAAGTGAAATCCAATTAAAAGTGAGAGTAAAAACATAGGTTCTCGTCTCACGACAGTGGTCAATACTACGACAGGTGGTGTGGTGTGATCAAAGACTTTATTTAGAGATAGTTGTCTAATGTTTTTGGATGTGATTCATTCATTTTTACTTTTGTGAACCCTACTTTGTTGAATCCACATCCTGCAAGCGTTTCATGTTCCTTTTATTTTATTGCTTTTGGCTTAAATTCGTTAGTTGGATTTTTTTTTTGCTCCTCAAAAATGTCAAAAAAAAAAACTTTGTGCAACAAGTTTCTTTGTTCTGTCAAATGAAGTAAGTTCAGAAGTACAGAACAAAAACATGAGTCATGTTACAGAAAAAACCCGTTGTGTAAAAGTCACAAAACATTAACAACATGAGATAACTCCAATCTCACCGATCTCACCTCGGACCTGAGCTGCCTCCAGATCGATTCCCGCTCCGTCTCGTTCCTGATGAATCGTCTGGATTCAAGATCCCACTTTAATTTCCCGGTGTAAACAGGCGGCGGTGTCGTTGTTGTTATTAGTGTAGCTACAAACCCTCCGAGGGATTTTTAATGAGCTCGTCTTTACAACCTGAACAGAACCAGGACCCTAACGACCCTGAACAGAATAAATGAGACGGGTTCGTGTTCCTGCTGTTTTTCTTTTCTTTTCTTTTTTTTTTTAAAGGTTTTCTCCTTTCACAAAGAATCAGAATAAAACTCAGAAAAAGGCAGAAATGATCTCAGTCAACAGCTTGAAAATAAAAAGTAGAAACTCTTTAAAAGTATAAAGTTTTAAACCAGAGTCCAGTGTGCTGCTTTTTTTATTTTTTCCATCTTTCTTTGAACCTGATGGATCAACTTTATGAATTAATGAGAAATCGATTTGCTGCCATGAAGACGCGTCGTCCTTCAACATGTCCATTCATTCAACACCCACCACACCATCGACTCGCCTCCTTTCCTTCCTTCCTTCCTCCCATCATGCCTTTTTTCTTTCACCAGCAGAATAATAATAAAAAAAGAGACTTCACTCTTCGCTCTGTTGTATAACGTGTAGTTTTTTTTTTCTGCTGATGAAGACGTTCGGCTGTAAAAAGTCTGAGCAGAATAAATAATAAAAAATAAAATAAAATAGAATAAAGAAAGAAAAATGGGAGCTGCTCAGGTTGATGCGAGGACTTTTGGGGTTTTTGTTCTGTATGTAGATTGTGATGTTGTCGGTGATTTTTGTGAATGCGGCTCTCATCAGACGTGATGATGAGGAGGAGGAGGAAGAGGAAGAGGCAGCAAAACAAAAGCGTCGGTGTGTGATGACAATAATCAGGCCAGAGTTGTGATAAACAAGATGCAAAGTAGAAGGAGGAAGGTAAAAAAAAAAAACATCTCAGTGTAGTTTTCCTTCTTTCCTCCTCTCTCTGGAGCTCTAGTAACAACAGGTCGGTGTCGGCCAATCAGAAGAGAGGATGAGGCTCTGAGACTCTCTTCTGATTGGCTGACTGTTTTCTGTGTGATCCAATAAAAAATAGAGCAGGTTTCAGAATAAATCACTCAGAGAAACCAAATCCTGCAAGTTGTAGGATGGATTTTTGGGTCCAAATGGTGGTGAGGGGGCGGGGCTTAGTTGTGACATCACAAAGTGACAGGAAGTCCTGACGGCTGGTTTTAAGGCTCAGTTTCTGAATACAGGCTGTGTGCATTTCTCTGTGGACTGAGGCTTTGATACTTTCACAGTATTAATATAGAACCTAGAGCTGCTTTATAATCACACTACACATGGACATCTACCTTTATACTGTATGGAGCTTTAACACAAACATCTACCTTTATACTGTATGGAGCTTTAATACAAACATCTACCTTTATACTGTATGAAGCTTTAACACAAACATCTACCTTTATACTGTATGGAGCTTTAACACAAACATCTACCTTTATACTGTATGGAGCTTTAATACAAACATCTACCTTTATACTGTATGGAGCTTTAATACAAACATCTACCTTTATACTGTATGGAGCTTTAATACAAACATCTACCTTTATTTTGAAGGAGCTTTAACACAAACATCTACCTTTATACTGTATGGAGCTTTAATACAAACATCTACCTTTATACTGTATGGAGCTTTAATACAAACATCTACCTTTATTTTGAAGGAGCTTTAACACAAACATCTACCTCTATAGAGTATGGAGCTCTAATAGAAACATTTACTGTACCTTTATACTGTTAATTATAGTTTGTTTACATTGTTAAGACAGTCTCCACTGTGTAATCTGGATAATTTAATATAATTTAATAAGACAAGTCGCTGACCTCAGATCAGATCCAGTCTGACTTGTTGAACCCGTCGTGTTTCACAATTTGCTTCACGTAGCAAAACTCTTTTTAAAAGTCACATATCAGTAATTCATATCTGCAAATTAAGAAATTTTTGCACCTCAGCAGCGTTCATTAGCACTAAATCCTCCAAGTTCCTGGTGAGTTCAGGTTCCTTTCGAACAAACGGCTGCTTAAGTTTTTGACCTCAGCAGAAAGAAAGAGACAGTAGAATTTCTTTTGGGTCCATGTAGTAGATGAATGTGCTGCATCTTAATTAGGGAGTTTGGGACTTCGGCCTCTGTTGCAGCATCGCAGTTTGTGATTTTAATCTGATAAGACAGTAGGACTTTGGCTTTAAAACATTCTCCAGGAGGAGGAGGAGGAGGAGGAGGAAGAGGAAGAGGAGGAGGAGGTCTGGGGTGAATTCATTCAGGGTCTTAGAGTTTCACCGGATCAAGAAGTTAAAAAATTAAAACTTCAGCAGTAAAATTAAAACGGTTGAGGTCAGCGAGGACTAACGAGCTCATGTTTGCACCGCGCAGTCGAATAGTAATTATCACTGCGCGCACACACACACACACAGGATGCATGATTCATAGGATTCATTAAGGTCGTACTTTTACACACACGACGCTGCTCATTAACACACAGACACCACGAGTATCGTCAGACAGCTGCTGCTTCATCATTTATCATTATTATCGGAAATCAATCTCTCTGCTTCCTGTTTTTTTTCTTTAAAGGGACATTGTGTAACTTCTCCTGTTATCTATTCTATAAAAATCGATTATTTGGTTCAAAAGTCTGTTTTTCATTAATCAGTAATCCCCCCCACCAACAAACTGAAGTGTTCCTTTCAGCTCTGACGTTCATATCATTCATATATTAGAAATTAGAAATTAGAAATACTTTATTTAATCCCCGAGGGGAAATTTAAAATGTCACAGAGCAGCAGCAAGACAATACAGACACCGGAGCTGTCGGCTCAGGTCGAGGTCGAGCGTCTGTGAAAAGTCACCGCGGTAACGCAGTGAGGAGGAATGGAGCGTTACACCGATGCTGCATTCACCTGCAGTCGGGCAGACGGCCGTCGGTCGGTAACAAACCAGATGTCATTTTAGTCACAGAAGTCCAGAGAAAGACAGTAAAACGTGGGTCAGGTAAACAATACAACATCGCCATGACAACATATTGTCACGTGTATAGACCGAATCGCCTTGTTATTTACATTCTACTTCCGGGTAGAAATCCAGCACGTATAATTTGAATGAGATCAATAGTAACGAACGAGAGTTTAGCTATATCATATTTTTCACGCCCTATCACCGTTTAGACAAATCTGAAATGACTGAAGAAACATTACTATTTCTGTGTGTGTGTTTTGTGTTGCTATGTGTTGTATTTATTCAGTTTGGGGGAATCACAGTGTCTAGAAAGCATCAGTGGCTCAGCTGACAGGGACAGCTAACGGCGGTAGCTAAGCTAATAGCGGTAGCTAAGCTAACACCAGGACGTCAGCTGTTAAAACCCTCCCGTTGTCGGACACGACATGAAACTACTCCAGTTAGCTCAGTCATGTTGTAACTAGGATATCCGCTGGACCATTTATTGAGTCACTGAGTTATTAAAGTTAAACAGGTAGCTAACTGTTAGCCCGGCTAATCTCTGATAACCATGACTAATTACAAAAATGTGCACACGTAAATAGTAATGTTTGTCCAATCATTGGTTTTATAAACTTTACAAACATCAGATTAGTCTAAACGGCGATATAGTAACATGAAAAATTAGATAGCGAAACTCTCTCACTATTGTTCTCATGCTGGTTTTCTACCCGGAAGTAGTTGTAAACAACAAGGCGATTCGTCCTATTGTTTTGACTCGTGCTGACGGACCACTGGTTTACATAGAGGCTTGTTTATGCCGTTACGTGCAGCGGCTGTCGTCCGTCTGCCGTCCGCCCAATTTCAGGTGAATGCAGAATGAAAAATACGATTGAGTTGCTTGCGATATACAACCGCAACGCTAGATGGGAGGAATTCCTACACAATGTACCTTTAAACTCCGCCCCTCCTTCTCTTCTCCTCCAGGTGGAAATCAGCATTCCTACTCTTCCCAGACTGCGGCCGTCCGACTCCATCCAGTGCGACTTCGGCTCCTTCGTCCGTGCCGCCATTGTGACGGGCCGGGACCAGGCGCTGGTCACCTGCGCGCTGCCGAACCCCGGGGAGATCCCGACCACCCCCGACCAGCAGGGTAGGTGGAGTCACAAAAAAGGGGTTAACAGGAAGTAGCTTGTCGTCGTTCCCTGAGTTCC
>NC_140929.1:4672536-4849609 GCF_045865225.1 Trachurus japonicus
AAAAATGGTTAATAGGATGATTGGTGCTGCCGCTGCAGGCTGGGCAGGATCACAGTGGCTGAAACTGCACTATGTAACTTTACTGTGCGGGTAGGAACATCATGGTCCTGGGACACCGTAGCTCCGCACCAGTACCGGTAATGACAGTGGCGACGGCACCAGCATCGGTACCGGCAACAAATTCACGTAGGCTCTGTGGTTCTCTGGCAAAGACAGACAGACAGTTGCTCTTCTCAACCAGAGAACGAGTGCCACAAATCCTACATAGTGTTGCTTTAATGGAAACAGGCAATAGCATACACAATGTATAACCCTAACCCACAAACAGAAAACAAAGGACAGAACAAACCTGACAACAAAATAAAACAGGACCAAAACAGGACAGAAAAGTAAAGCAAAAACAAAACAACTACAACGAAAAGGGAATTCAATTATTTTAGTAACTAATTCATATACATTTACTCAAATGTAAGTTTTTCCCATTTTTTGTTATGCATTTCCACCTTATCTTGATTTGGTGCGATAATTTTTTCCAAAAGAAATTGGCGACGCAATGTATCTCTAAAATAAAAAGTTCAAAAATCTTCTCTTAAATCTTAAATATAAATATTTTTCCCAAAATAATGATCATGTTTACAGTCTGTGGGCATTTTGCATCCAGTACTCCCAACAAAATATTTAGTGGTGTAAACTCAAAATGACTCATTTTGGGTCTTAGCCACTTTTGAAAGTCTAACCACAGTCTGGCTACATGTGTACAATATATTATTATTATTACTTTTATTACACCAGCAATACAATGTGCTCATTCTGTATTATTTGTGTGCAGTAGAGAGATAATGTGATGGCGTGACCTTTAAACGTTTAAACGTTTAAATCTCTCGGGCATTGAGTTGCGTTTTCCCTTTCGCGGTGTTACGTGAGACCAGACAACCTTTTGACATGAATCACAACGGCTCGTCTGAAATTTATCTTCCTCTGTGGTGGTGGGGAAGAAAAGAAAAGAAAAAAAAAACACAATCTGCCAGTTTCAAAGGAATTACTGAGGAGAAACTTGTCAGTGCGCTGACGGCAACCTGCTGCAATGTGTCACAGTCACAGGGAAGAAATCACACGGACGACCGCCGACGGTCGGACGGACGGGAGCGGGTTTTAAATGCATCAGTGAGCGGATCAGACAGGAACCTGCAGCCCTACAGTAACCTACTGTGGGATGTTAGTTAGTTAGTTTAGTTAGTTTTTCCTGTTTTCCTGACCTAAAAAACATTTTGGAAAAGTCATTTCAACAAAACTCTGGTGACATTTTCATTAAATTTTGCAGTTGTTATTCCTCTGAGGACAAAGAAAATCTACTTAATGTTCTCTAAGCTTCAGCATCCACTCAGAATTTACCCCATTAAAACATTTACAGCTTTGATTTACATATTAATTTGCTACTTATTGATTTGATTGACATGAAACGTCATTCATGATCCCAGCAGGATGAACTGTGACCTCCTCTTACACAGAGTTATCTTGGAAACTCAACTTAACATGGTGATCCGTGAAAAAAACTTGCACTAGACATTCATTATCCTCAGAGGATCTACTGTAATAAATTATTTTACTATTAGGGATAAATCTTTTTATTTGGACCACAGTCTCAGACGTTACTGAGATACGTCAGATTAGCTGTCAATATTCTTTGTTCCCAGATGATGAATCATGTTAATTTGTCATCCTCAGGTTGAGGTTTTTAACATTTTTCTCTTCACGTGAAAGGTTAAGGTCTTGATAAACATCTAATTAAATGGCTGCAAATGTTGAACGTAGCTATTAGAGAGATATTAGATACTTGAAACCCTTGGTCAGAGTGCCTTAAAACTTCTTCTGGATGTTCTTGGTCCTCAGAGGATGATCCACATTGTTTGTCTTTGCTCGTGTTTCACCGCTTTACAACTTAAAACTTAGATGTACAACAAGGATAAACTCCTGCTGTGATTTAGGATAAATCCGCTGTGGATATTCTTCATCTCCAGAGGATGAACTGTTGTGGACCTAGATTTTTGGTCAGAGCGCCTTAAAACTTCCTCTGGATGCTCCTGGTCCTCAGAAGAATGACCCTTAATATTTTTTATATTGGCTCAGGAGCTTTTTATTTCACTTAAACAACACTAAGTTTTACAACAACAGAGATGAACTCTACTATACTGCTGTGATTAATATCAAATCTACTGTCGATATTCATGATCTCCAGAAGATGAACTGTCGTGCATTCACCCTGATTTTACCATAAAAACTTCAACTTTCATTAGACGTTGTTTGAAACACCTGGTCAGAGTGTGCCTTAAAAAAAACTTATTTTCTGTTCTTGTTCCCCAGAGGATAATCCATAACGTTATCTGTCATCAGCTCAAAGCTTTTAATTAATGCACCACAAATTTAACAACACAACACTAAGTTTTACAGCAGAGATAAACTCTACTGTCCTTCTGTGATTAAGATTAAATCCACTGTGGATGGATGTTCATGATCTCCAGAGGATGAATCGTCCAGAGAAACATGCACATAAACTCTAAAAAAAAAAGGAGCGTGCACTCGTCATCTTCTTCCACCACCATCACCACCGGCAGCAGCAGCTCGATGAAACTGTTCCCCGGTTTGACATTGGTGTGTGTTGATGTGACATCGGGGATGAATAAAGGATAAATGGAAGCTCCTCCATCTGTTTGGATAATTGTGAATTCGGCTCCATTAGATTTCTCCTGTGAGATCGACTGACTCCCCTCCTCTAACTTTTCCCCCGTTCATTTTTCTTTTTTAAAGCTTCATCTTCGTCTTTTAGATTAAAATCCTGCCTTTTATAGAAATCCATACAGCCTCTCAACACAAACAAGACAATTTCTCAGTCAATCCTCTCCCCCCGTCTTCGTCCCGACCCGTATTTTTCTTCCCACTCGCTCATATCGTATTCACCGTTCGTTCCCATCCCGCTGCACGACTTCAATATGTTTCCTATTTTCTCTGCAACATCAGTCATTTGTTTCTGAGGCCCCGCGTCTCGATTTCCTTTGGGTTTGGCGGCTGATTAGGTCAAGAGTTGTTAGTTGTTGCTCATCAACATTTGAGCTTGTTGTGTGTAGGGCTTTTAACTCGCGAGGGGGAAAAAAGAAACATTAAATAGATGGAACAACTGAAATTACTTTCACTTCTCATGTGGCCACATCAGACCGGAGCTAAATTGGGCCCAAACTGTGGCAGATAAGCGCAGCCCCTCTCTTTCTTTCTCTCTTTCTCTCTCTCAGGCAGCAACACACTGTATGTACTCGCTTGTACATCATTTGTCTCCACAGGATGTTTTTAATGAATATTGTTATTCCGATCTCACAGGACGCAGAGCGAGGGGGAAAAAATAAATAAAGAAACACACACGTTACTCTTGCAACTTGGATAAGTTTAGTTCACTCAGACAATGCAGATCTGATTAGATTGAAAAGCATTTTATCTTACAGGTTCGATTTCTTGCAGCTTAAATTCCTGGAAATGTTTTCTCATAATTTCTCTAAAAAAAAAACAATAAAAAAAAACAAATCGGATATTTAGCTGCAAATTTGGAGCCTATTATAAAGGAAATGGGAAAAAGTTTTAGCTGTTACACTTGTTAACTACACAGTGTGAAAAATAGATCATAAACAAGCATCCGTATCTATTAATTATAAGTAAGACTTACAGGAACTGAATTATTAACTAGATAGAAAATGTGTCAGACTTCACAGTGGGTGTGTGGGTGTGGGTGTGTGTGTGTGTGGGGGGGGGGGGGGATAAAGTAGAATAAGGATAAGAATATATCCTGGAGTTTGTTAAATGTAAAATCACAGGAAAACATGTGAAACACAGCGTTAAATGTGAATTCAATGGAATATTGATCACCTGATCTAGGGGACAGATGTTGACAGGTCTGACAGAAGAGATGTTAGATAGATGGATAGATAGATAGATAGATAGATAGATAGATAGATAGATAGATAGATAGATAGATAGATAGATAGATAGATAGATAGATAGATAGATACATACATACATACATACATACATACATACATACATACATACATAGATACATAGATACATAGATAGATACAGTAGATAGATAGATACATAGATAGATACAGTAGATAGATAGATACAGTAGATTGATAGATAGATAGATAGATAGATAGATAGATAGATAGATAGATAGATAGATAGATAGATAGATAGATAGATAGATAGATACATAGATAGATACAGTAGATTGATTGATAGATAGATAGATAGATAGATAGATAGATAGATAGATAGATAGATAGATAGATAGATAGATAGATAGATAGATAGATAGATAGATAGATAGATAGATAGATAGATAGATAGTTGGATGTATTAACGAACCTAAGAGCGAAAATAAGATTTATGAAGAAAACAATTTATTTTTAGGAAACTGTTGGACACTGTTGGTGATTATTCATGAATTAATAATTTCATGATTTTCTGTTTGTTTTTCCTAAAAATAAAAAAAAAAGAATAAAAAGAGCAGAAACCTAAAATAAACAACTTAAGAGTCAGAAACACAAACGTTAACAATAAAAAAACATCACATAACAGTTTTGGAGGTTTATCTCTCGCTCTCTCTTTTGTTTTAATCATCTCTCTTTGTAAATATTTCCTTTAATATTGTCTCTCCCTCCCTCCCTCTCTCTCTCTCTCCCTCCGTCCCCCTGCAGATCATCCCTCGCTTCGGGCCGCTGAACGGCCGGATCTCCGTGACGATCAAAGGCTCCAACATGGGGATCAAGAGGGAGGACATCAAGCAGATCACGGTGGCCGGAGTCGACTGTGTCCACCAGCAGGACAGATACTCCGTCTCCACCAGGTAAATAACGTCAAGCACGGTGCGTTCAGGTGCAGCTCAGTACACACAGGGCTGTCTGGCTGCAGCCGTTAAAGGGATAGTTCAACATTTTGGCAAACTGTCATAATCCCTATAGTTTTAGCAGTTGGGTACCTTTAATTGTCGGGGCAAGCTACTTTTAGAACGGCGGAGCAGAGCAGAGCTAATGGGATTTCTTGGTTTCCCTCATCAAACTCATCAAATACACAATCCAACAACTCCACAACGCTCTGGTGGACAAGTTGTGACCTGCACATTCACCACGCTATGAGATAATAACAGAATGTTACCAGACAGAGTTGTTTTAGAGGGAAATCAGAGAGTGCTTGATGAAAAACTGCCCCCGACAGGAACGCAATCAGCGGTTTTGCATGAATTTCCCTCTAAAACAACTCTGTCTGGTAACGTTCTGTTATTATCTCATAGTGTGGTGAATGTGCAGGTCACAACTTGTCCACCAGAGCGTTTTGGAGTTGTTGGATTGTGTATTTGATGAGTTTGATGAGGGAAACCAAGAAATCCCATGAGCCTCCGTAGCGTAGCTCTGAGCAGCTCACGACTCTGCTCCGCCGTTCTAAAAATAGCTTGCACCGACAATTAAAGGTAACGAACCTACTGCTATGACTATAGGGGTTATGGTAATGGGCCAATTTGCCAATATGTTGAACTATCACTTATAAGTGCAGAAATCCTGAAGGTGAAAGCTGCAGATTTACATATGAAGTGTTGGAATATGTCTTCTCCTACATGAACCTTTGACCTCAAACGCCTCATAGTGCAGTGATTGACGGTGTTTTTCTTACCGGCGCTCGCTCCAGGTTTTTATCTGGAGCTGTTTTTCCTTTATCTGCTCTGAAGTTTTATGTGGTGAGTTCTAGTTTATGGAAGAGAAACTCAGAAACTCAGAAGAAACTTTCTTCCAAGGACAGTTTGAGTCTCAGAGGTGAAGAAAATCTCTCCGAGGTGGTCGAAAGCTCCAGAAAACACCAGTCAATAGACCAAGTATCATCAGGTTAATCAATGTGAATGATTGATTTAATGATTTAATGATTGATTGATTGATTGTCCCACAGTGTGGTGTGTGAGATCGGCCCGGCGAGACGAGTTCCTCCGTTCGACCTCCCGGTTGAGCCGACCAACAGCGGAGCGGTGCAGATCGAGGTGGAGGGAGGGAGGAGCGGGACATCGCAGGTCCTCTTCACCTACAGGGTACGTTTGGTTTCTACACCCAGACAGAGACATCGGTGTTGACGTGTCCCCTTCTCTGATTGGTTTACGCTCCGGTCATGTGACTCTCATTCACAAGACAGCAGTGACTCGACTCATCCAGTTTCCGCCACCATGACGACCTGATACCGATACAGAGATACGTTCAGAAACAGTTCAACCTAAACCGAATTTCTTGGTTTTATTGTGTCAGAGATTATCCCTTTTTTTCTCAAAAGTTTTTTCTCGTAATTTGATTTTTTTTTTTTTTTTTCGTTTTTTTGTGCGAAAAATGTCACATTATTGTGTCAGAGAATATCCCTTTTTTTTTCTCAAAAGTTTTTTCTCGTAATTTTTTTTTTTTTAATTTGGGTTTTTTTTCTTGCAAATTTTAAAACTGAAAAAATATATATGCTTTTTTTTCTCGAATTTTTTTTGTTTTCATGTAAATTTGCATTTTTTTATTGTCATAGGCTACATTTGCAAAAAAAAATTCTTGGAAATTTGCAAAAAAAAAAAAATCCTGGAAATGTTCATGTTTTTTCCCGAAATTTGTATATGTTTGTTTTTTCTTTTTGAAATTTGTAGATTTTTTTTGACAGAAATTACCTTTTTCTTTTTTTTTTTTTCTTCCCGGAAATTTGCGCTTCTGTTTTTTTTTACATAAATTTGGAAGTTTGTTTCTCACAAATTTCTGACTCATAATATTTGCAGTATTTCCAATTTTTTTCTTGTAAATTTGCTATGATGCAAAAATGCAAAGTGAGTTTTCCCTCCCTTTTTTTATTTAAACCTACATTGGCCCTAATATACTGTCTAATGTTTTTGCAGCACTAAGCAGCAGTGATCTGTTTGCATGTAGCAGGTTACATGTTGACGTTAACGGTCGTTTGAACTCTTAGTTGTTCTTCACAGGTTTTAGTCTCAGAGCTTTTTATTTTACCGAACACAGATGTGTCCAGATGTGCTCGTCTCTCTCTCCCTCTCCCCCTTTCTTTCTCTCTCTCTCTCTGGCTCCGTCCCTGCTGCTCTTTCATCAGAAATATCAGTGGTTTTGTCTCTTGATTTAGTTTGTGTTGAGCTGCAGGAAGCTGCGACCTGCAGACGCTGCTGAGTACACAACTCATCAAAGGAAACAGAGACAGTGTGAGACACGGCGGCTTCAAACCACGACATCAAATCCCACAGACATTAAAAGCTTTAGAGCAAAGTGAAAGAGCTGCATCTCTCTCTCTTTTCTCTCTTTCTCTCTCTCTGTCTCTGTATAAATATCCTTCACGTATGAATCCACAGCTGCTCTGAACTCTGCAGCTTCTCTTCCCACGTTTCCACCAGTCGAAGTCGGATCAACAGGTTTTCATGTTTCACCTTATAGTTTCTCGCTTCACACAGTATTTTTCTCGTTTTGTTTTTTATTGAGTCGACAAGAAGTTTAATTAGAGCGACGAGAAGAACGAGAGAAGAACGACTGATCTGTAAAAAAAAACAAAAAAAAAACGACATGAGTTGAACTTTGAGTTTGTTTCAGGATCGAGAGACAAAAAGACGATTTGTCGAAGATTTTAAAGGAAGTCCAGGACTCCCACTCATCCTATCATCTATCCATCTCTCCTTCTATCATCCCTCCATCCACCAGTCCTTGAGTCCAGCAATCCAACTGTCATTTAATCAGAAGTTGCATCCATCCATCCATCCATCCATCCTTTGATTCATCCTTGCATCTGTCTTTGGATCCATCCATCCATCATGTGTTTGTTCATCCATCCATCTCTCTTTCCATCAATCCATCATTCCTTCCATTCATCCTTCCATCCATCTTTGAATCCATCCATCCATCCATCCAACCATCCATACTTGCATCAATTCTTGCATTCATCCTCCTTCATGTCTTCCCTTCTTCCTTCCATTCATCCATCCATCCATCCATCATGTGTTTGTTCATCCATCCATCTCTCCTTCCATCAATCCTTGAATCATTCATCCAATTGTCATTTCATCAACTGTTGCATGATCCATCCATTCACTGCTTCCTTCCTTCCATCCATCGTTCCTTCCATTTATCCTTCCATCCATCCTTCCATCCATCCTTCCATCCATCCATCCATCCATCCATCCATCCATCCCTGCATTCTTTTCATCATCTATCCATCCATTCATCCTTGCATCAATTCTTGCATCCATCCTCCTTCATTTCTTCCCTTCTTCCTTCCTTCCTTCTTTCCATCCATCTTTGAATCCATCCATCCATCCCTGTATTCTTTTCTCCATCCATTATCATCTATCCATCCATCCATCCTTGCGTCAATTTTTGCATCCATCCTCCTTCATTTCTTCCCTTCTTCCTCCCATTCATCCTTGCATCCATCCATTCCTCCATCCATCTATCCGTCCCTGTATCCTTCTTTCCATCATCTACCCATCCATTGGTTCATCCAGTCAATCTTTCCGTCCATTAATCATCTGTCCATCCATCCCTTCTTCCATCCTTCCAGCCACCATGCTTTCATCCCTCCTTCCATCCTTCCATTCATCCTTTCATCATTGTAGTAAACGAGTGTAACAAGCTAAAACAGAATAGTTTCAGCATCGTTCATCTCCATCTTTCATTATTGATTTTAATCGATTGATCGATCTTATATCCATCCTCAGGTCTGACTTCATGTCTCACAGACATTTTATATATATACAGTATATTTAATATATTTCTGTCAGTGTTTCTTTTCTTTTTTCCTGCAGCGCTGGTTTTGTTTGCCTGTAACTTCCAGCCGGGTGGAGTTTGTTATGAGTTTGTTTCTCTTCGGGGATATTTATTCTTGTGTTTGTGGCTCTGTCTGCCAGAACAGCGAGAACAAATCTGAAACGCCAACAAACCAAATGCTGCTGCGCCGCTACGTCTCGTCTCGGCTCGGCAGCTGCACACACACACACACACACACACACACACACACTGGGGTAACTCCTGATTTAGAAAAACATTGTTCTGCTTCATATTTACACCTTTTTCTTTATTTATATTCATTTGTTTTTTTTCTCTCCTGCACACGAAGCGGTTCCCTCGCCGACCGCGCTCCGCCGCTGCGTCTTAATTCTGGAGACAGATTGACTTCTTAAATTTGGAAGCTGCTCTATCCCTCGGTGAAGCTGAGAATTAATATCCCCTCTTGTTTTGTTTGTTGTGCTGTCAGCGCTGCACAAACCCCCTCTCACCCCCCCAAAAAACAAAAAAAAAAAAACTTCTGGTACAAACAGGAAGCCGCGACCAGCTGGCGTGTTTCAGCAGCTGCCGTCGTGTCCCTTTATCAATATTTCCCCTCAAACACACGACTTGATGAAACTCTACGGTGACACACACACACTTCCTCTCCGGCTTCAGAAATTAAAATATATATATTTATATTTACATATTTCAGAGTTTTTGATGTGATCAAAGTGTTTGTACCTGCAGGACGGCAGCTTTTTAAAGTTTAATGTTTAATGTTTCTCATTGAAATTTTCTCTTTGTTTGTGTTTTTGTGTCGGGTCGACTGATCTTTTTTTAGTTTTAGTTTTAGTTTTTTTTTTTGTCGTTGAAATGTGATTATTTTCCTGCCAACGTCTCAAGAGCAACATCACAGTGATGTGTAATGGACAGAATAAACACTAATTAGCCGCTGTAATTAAAAGTCCAGACACGCTGACAGACACGTTTGTTGACGACATTTTGCCTTCAGAGCTGCTTTAATGCGCTTAACCCTTTATCGTGTTGCTTCTAGTTAATGCTGTGCCCAGCCTGAAATGCTGCAATCTGATTGGTCGGTTAGATATTTGCATTTACGAGCAGTTGGACAAGTGTAGCCTACCTAATAAATACGTTTATATTTGTGGTTTGTAATACTCAATACTGATCCACATCAGTATTGAGTGATGAGACTGTATGGACCAATTCCCTCCATCCTGTACACTGAGGAGGGAAGGAATGATGGAAGGAGGAGGGAGGAAAGGAAAGAAGAATAGATGGAAGGATAGAAGTACGGAAACAAGGGAGGAAGTTAAGACGGGAAGAAGGAAGGAAGGGGAAAGGAGGGATGTAAGAACAGAATAATGGGTGAAAAGGGAAGGAAGGGAGGGAGGAAGGAGGTAAGGAAAGAATAGATGTAAAGATGGAAGGAGGGATAGAAGTAAGGAAACAAGGAAGGAAGTAAAGAGGGGAGGAAGATAGGAAGGAAGAGGAAAGGAGGGTCGTAAGGAAAGAAAAATGGGTGGAAAAGGGAAGGAAGGAAGGAAGAAGGGATAGAAGTAAGGAAACAAGGAAGAAAGGAAAGGAAGGAAGAATGGAAGAAAAGAGGGAAGACAGGTAGGACAGATGGAAGAAAGGAAAGAAGGAGACGGGGAAGGAAGAAGATTAAGCAGGAAGGAAGGAAGGAAGTAGGAAATGACAAAGAGAAGCAAGGAGGGACAGAAGGAAAGAAGGAAGACAGGTGGAAAAGATGGAGGAAAGAAAGAAAGAAAGAAAGAAAGAAAGAAAGAAAGAAAGAAAGAAAGAAAGAAAAGAACAGGTCACCGAGCAAAAACACATCTCTCTGGCTACATCCACACACCTGCTGTGTTTTATTTTGAAAATCCATCCCTTTTGCTTCCTCTGTCCACATAACAGCTCTAGTCAGGTTCAGCCAATCAGAGGAGAGGAAGCTCTGTTGTCACAGTAACAGATGATTTGTTGACCTGTTGTGTCTTTTCTCCCCCTCACCCCCTCCGTCTGTCCAGGATCCCAAACCGGACTCGGTCCACCCGGTCAAGGGTCCGGCCGCCGGAGGAACCGTCATCACCATCAGAGGACAAGACCTCGACACGGCGACGAAAGATGATGTCGCCGTCACCGTGGGCGGAGTTCCCTGTGAAGTGTAAGTAAGAAGCTGCAGCCAATCACGGTGTTTTAAAGGGATACGCTGACATTTGTTTTTTTTTCGTGTCTTGCCTCACTCCCGAGTCCACGACCAGCAGATAGACACCATCCTTTCGACTGTGCGTGCAGTAACAAGGGAGATAGAGCCATATCACCCGTAATTAGCTTAGCTCAAACGCTGGAAGTGTATAGGTAGTGTTAGCCTGCCTCCTACCCGAGCCGAAATCAATTCATTTTAGCTCTAAACTCTGTAAATATATCACTTTATCGACATTTCAAACATTGTAGGCGAGAAAGTAGCCGTTTAGATCAGCAGTGTGTCGTTAATTTGTCTAAATACCAGCTGTTTACAGTTTTGTTTGGACGAATTCGGCGCTACTCAAGCTAGCCGTTGTGACCAACGCACTTCCGGTTACTTTCACAAAATAAAACACCCGTTGCCCTTTACGTACAGAAAACCATGACAATAGAATTTGTGCTTTTACTTTGAAATAGAAAGCTAACCAACCCTCAATGTAGCTGGCTTGAACCAAAATAAACCGTCTTTGCTTGAACCCTCCGTTTTGACCGATCTCGTCCCGTTACCGGCATTTGGCGGCTCAAGATGCCTTACCGGAGAGTTTTGTCAGCTCTGAGACGAAGATCGGTCCGCCGGTTTCCGTTTAGAGTTGCTGAAGAGTTTCTCTGATGACTTTAGGTGGAGGCAGGCTAACACTACCTATACACTTCCAGTGTTTGAGCTAAGCTAATTACAGGCGATACGGCTCTATCTCCCTTGTTACTGCACGCACAGTCGAAAGGATGGTGTCTATCTGCTGGTCATGGACTCGGGAGTGAGGCAAGACACGTAAAAAAAAAAAAATGTTGGCGTATCCCTTTAAACCTTTCACCTCTCTCCAGAGACACTAACCTTCCTCCTCCTCCTCCTCCTCCTCCTCAGCCTGGCGTTCGGGGCTCAGATCACCTGTAAGACCGGCCGGTACCGGGGCCAGAAGGTCCCGTCGGACCCGCTGACCCTGACGGTCCGCTACGGCAAGAACACCACCAAGGACGTGGCGGCCGCGTTCCAGTACTCAGAGAACCCCAAGATCTCAGACTACTACCCCAAGACCAGCTTCATGTGGTGAGTCAGCTCACACCAGACCAGACCAGTCCGGTCCGGTTTAGAGATAGTCCGGTCCAGTCCAGTCCAGTCTAGTTCAATCCGGTCCAGATCCAAATACAGTCCAGTGCAGTCCGGGCTAGTCTAGTCCAGATCCAGATCCATATACAGATTCAGATCCGGTCCAGTCAAGTCTAGTCCAAACTAGTCCAGTCCAGTCTCAGTCCAGATCCATACTCAGATCGATCCAGACTCAGATCAAGTCCAGTCTTGTCCGTTCCGGTTTAGATAAAGTCCGGTTCATATTCAGATCCAGTCCAGTCCAAACTAGTCCAGTCCAGTCCAGTCTCAGTCCAGATCCAGATCCAGATCTAGTCCAAACTAGTCCAAACTAGTCCAGTCAAGTCCGGTCCAGATCCAAATACAGTCCAGTCCAGTCCGGGCTAGTCTAGTCCAGATCCATATACAGATTCAGATCCGGTCCAGTCCAATCTAGTCCAGGTCCAAATACAGTCAAGTCCAGTCTGGGATACTCCAGTCCAGATCCAGATTCAGATTCAGGTCCAGTCCAGTCCACTCCAGTCCAGTCCAAATCCATATTCACATTCACATCCAGTCCAAACTAGTCCAGTCAAGATCCATATTCAGATCCAGTCCAGTCCAGAATAGTCCAGTACAGTCCAGGTCCAGATTTAGTCCAGTCCAGTCCAGTCCAGAATACATATTCACATCCAGTCCAGACTAGTCCAGTACAGTCTAGATCCAGACCCAGATTCAGTCCAGTCTAGTCTAGTCTAGTCTAGTCTAGTTTAGATCCAGATCCAGATTGAGCCTGTTCCTGAGAACTCGAGCTCAGTTGGTCCAGCAGAAAAACTCAGAGGAGGGAAACCAGTTTAGTTTTTTCTCCTGTAGAAAAATAAAAAATAAAAAATAAAAACCTTTTCCAGTGAAGTGACATTTATTTTATTCTGAGTTTTTAGTGCCTGATGTTTTTATTGCGTTTGGTGTTTTATTGTTTCTTTTATCAAGTCTCCCTCTCGGGATGATAAATAAAATCTGAATCTAAATCTGAAAAATATAAATGTCATGAGTTCCACTGCTGTTTACTCAGGTGTAATATTTTATATGTGTGTTTTATTATTTATTATTGTGCACTATAAAACACACTGGACTTATATCTGTATGTTTTGCACACACTTTGTTTTGTTAGAAATTCTTTATTAGAGTTTAAAGTGACTTTATAAATTACATATAAGGTTGTCTTTGACTCTTTACTGCCCCCTACAGGCAGAATGACTCACTGCAGCTGGAGTTTTTTTGTTTTTTTTTCTCATTTTACGGTAGAAAACAAAGATTTTATGTTCTGAAACAGATCAGAAATAATCAATTAAACTGTTTATTTTATGTTTTACAAGAGAAAAGAGGGATGTAAGGAAAGAAAGGAAAGAAGAATAGATGGAAAGATGGAAGGAGGGATAGAAGTAAGGAAACAAGGAATGAAGTTACATAAGACAGGAGGAAGGAAGAGGAAAGGAAGGACGTAAGGAAAGAAAAATGGGTGGAAAAGGGAAGGAAACAGGGAAGGGGGAGGAAAGGAAGGAAGAATGGAAGAAAAGAGGGAAGACAGGTAGGACAGATGAAAGAAAGAAAAGAAGGAGACATGGAAGGAAGAAGGTTAAGAAGGAAGGAAGGAAGGAAGGAAGTAGGAAATGACAAAGAGAAGCAAGGAGGGAAGGAAGGAAAGAAGGAAGACAGGTGGAAAAGATGGAGGAAAGAAAGAAAGAATAATGGGTGAAAAGGGAGGGAGGAAGGAGCTAAGGAAAGAATAGATGTAACGATGGAAGGAGGGATAGAAGTAAGGAAACAAGGAAGGAAGTAAAGAGGGGAGGAAGGAAAAAGAAAGGAGGGACATAAGGAAAGAAAAATGGGTGGAAAAGGGAAGGACGGAAGGAGGGATAGAAGTAGGAAGGAAGAATGGAAGAAAAGAGGACAGGTAGGACAGATGGATGAAAGGAAAGAAGGAGACAGGGAAGGAAGAAGGTTAAGAAGGAAGGAAGGAAGTAGGAAATGACAAAGATGGAGAAAGATAGAAGTAAGGAAAGAAGTGAAGGGGGTGGAAGGTAGGAAGGAAGAGGAAAGGAGGGACGTAAGGAAAGAAAAATGGGTGGGAAAGGGAAGGAAGGAAGGAAACGACAAAGAGAAGCAAGGAGGGAAGGAAGGAAAGAAGGAAGACAGGTGGAAAAGATGGAGGAAGGAAATTAAACAGTTTATTTTATGTTTTACAAGAGAAAAGACTTGGTTTTGGACATTTAGTCTCAACATCTCAACATACGAGTCTCTTGTTCATCATGAGCTCTGAGGGAATGAAACGCAGCAGCGATGTGATTAGAGCCGTATTGATCCGATTATCAGCTGATTATCCATTTATCACAGTCTGTTTCTAAGTAACGGGAAAAAAACAACAGGAAGAAGAGAGACTCAAATGAGAAAAGAAAATGAACCGTTGTTTCTTTTAAATTGATTTCCACTGTGTTTCCATAGCGGCGGCCGGAGGATCGTGGTGGTGGGAAACGGTTTCGACTTGATCCAAAGAGCCACGATGAAAGTCCTGCCGTCTGTGGACGAGTTCTCACAGGCGGCTGCTCCCGAAGAGGTGTGTGTGTGTGTGTGTGTGTGTGTGTGTGTGTGTGTGTGTGTGTGTGTGTGTGTGTGTGTGTGTGTGTGTGTGTGTGTGTGTGTGTGTGTGTGTGTGTCTTTGTGTGTGTGTGTGTGTGTGTGTGTGTGTGTGTGTGTGTGTGTGTGTGTGTGTGTGTGTGTGTGTTGCATCAGCAGATTGAAAAATATACAGCAAGTAGGGAAGGAACGAAGGAAGGAGGAGAGAAGAAAGGAAGGAAGGGGAAAGGAGGGATGTAAGGACAGAATAATGGGCGAAAAGGGAAGGAAGGAGGTAAGGAAAGAATAGATGGAAAGATAGAAGGAGGGATAGAAGTAAGGAAACAATAAGGAAGGAAGTAAAGAGGAGAGGAAGATATAGGAAGGAAGAAGAAAGGGTTAATGGGTGGAAAGGGGAAGGAGGAATAGAAGTAAGGAAACAGGGAAGGGGGAGGAAAGGAAGGAAGAATGGAAGAAAAGAGGGAAGACAATAGAACAGATGGAAGAAAGGAAAAAGTAGATAATGACAAGTAGAAGCAAGGAGGGAAGGAAGGAAAGAAGGAAGACAGGTGGAAAAGATGGAGGAAGGAAAGAAAGAAAGAAAGAAAGAAAGAAAGAAAGAAAGAAAGAAAGAAAGAAAGAAAGAAAGAAAGAAAGAAAGAAAGAAAGAAAGAAAGAAAGAAAGATCTTTGTGTGTGTGTGTGTGTGTGTGTTGCATCAGCAGATTGATGGAGTTTTGCTGCTTCTCTATTTTAAAGTGCTGCTTCATTTCCTTTTGTTTCTCGGCTTCACTTCTCTGCACAAACTTTGTTTTTCCCTCTTCTCTTCCTCCACTTTTTATTTATCGTTCCCACAAATCTATTTTTCTCTCCTCCACACTTTCCTCTCTCTCTCTCTCTTTTGTCTTGTCCTCTGACACTTTTTTTTTTATATATATGAAGCTGGGTTTTTTTCTCCTTGAACTCCTTGAGCTGTTGTGTTTAATGTGCTGGAAAAACACCAGGACGACGGTAAAGGCTTTTAACTGAGGTTGTTTACATAAGAAAACAGAGCAAGTTAATTAAGTTACAGTGAAGATAATTGTAAAGAAATGAAAAAAAAAACACGATGAACATCCAAGAAAATCAAACTTAGTATCAGGAAAGTTTCTTAAAATGAGTTTAATGTTTTACACATTCATCGTTTTCTAATTGTTGAGTCGTTTCTGTGTTAAAATCGCTCAGAAAATCAGATTATCTCATTATTTTCCATATTCAAATGGTTCAACAATGTTTTCAAGCTGTCTTTTTTAAATATATTTGAGTAGACTTCAGACTTTAAATTTCTTCATACTAATCTTCAACAATTCAAGTAATTTCCAACCATTTCATACAGCCTGCTTCTCTTACATGTTTTAGTTTTACTCTTCTGATATTGTTTCATCTTTTCAAGATTGATTCAGCAATTTCTTCACTTAATTCAACGTTGTTTCAACAATTTATTCAGTTCATCCAGCTTCCAGCTTTCAGCATTCACGAAATGCATTCTCTGGTTACAATTAAAGCCTCAGTTGGGTTCAAGTTTATGAAAAAATCACTTTTCTGTTCTTTAAAGCCCCAGTATGTAACTTATTTGGCTTTTTATCAGCAAAAATCAAATTCTGATGTCTGTCTGATGTCTGCCCGATTTCACGTGAATGCAACATCAAGAATAGTACGTTCCGATATGCAACCGCATCTCTAGATGGGGGGAATTCCTACATATTATACCTTTAAAATGAAGAAATATTCAGTGTTTTCCTTGTTGATGTTTTGTATCGGAGCGACTCGTGTCCTCAGATCGAAGCTGCAGTGATGAAACCTCAGAATAACGGAGGTGGTGGACGCTCTCTGACAATTACTAAAATATATTTGAGTAGACTTAAGACTTTTCTTCATACTAATCTTCAACAATTCAAGTAATTTCCAACCATTTCATACAGCCTCTTTCTTACATGTTTTAGTTTTACTCTTCAGATATTGTTTCATCTTTTCAAGATTGATTCAGCAGCATTGTTTCAACAATTTATTCAGGTCATCCAGCTTCCAGCATTCACCCGTATTTCCTTCAGGAAATGCATTCTCTAGTTACAATTAAAGCCTCAGTTGGGTTCAAGTTTATGAAAAAATCACTTTTCTGTTCTTTAAAGCCCCAGTATGTAACTTATTTGGCTTTTTATCAGCAAAAATCAAGTATTGATGTCTGTCTGACGTCCGCCCGATTTCACGTGAATGCAACATCAAGAATAGTACGTTCCGATATGCAACCGCACCGCTAGATGGGGGGAATTCCTACATACTATACCTTTTAAAATGAAGAAATACTCAGTGTTTTCCTTGTAGATGTTTTGTATCTGAGCGACTCGTGTCCTCAGATTGAATCGAAGCTGCAGTGATGAAACCTCAGAATAACGGAGGTGGTGGACGCTTCGCTCTCTGACAGGACCGCTCACATTTTTAATAAAAAAGCCCCGATATTGACTGGATGCACATCAGTGTTCAGCTGCCACTCTGTCAGGGAAACAGGGAGGGAGTGGGTGAGGAGGAGGAGGAGGAGGAGGGGTGATGCCTTTCTGAGCGACAGAGTCTCGGAGAAAGGATTCACCACGGGGGGAGAGAGGAGGGGAAGTCGTTTACTTTCATTGTCGCTTCTTCAAACGGCGCCGTCTGAAAACAGGAAGACAGAGCGGAGAGGAAGTGTGAAATAAAAGCTCCACCTGCTCTGAAGATGCTGAATCTCTTCACTTCAGATCTAAACACTTATTTATTTTAGAAAATTATAATTTAAAAAAAAGAAAAACACAGGAAGTGACGTTTCTGTTTTTGGCCACCGGGGGGCGACAGAGAGGCGTGAAGATCGTCTTCGTCAACTAAACTTTTACATCCGTGTCAGAAGAACGAAGTCGAGTTGAGTCGACACAAGATGAAACGAAAGTTGTTGTTTTTCTGGTTCTGAAGCCTTTTTGAACTGTCGGTCGCACAAAATAAGACGACTGATATATATTTTTCTCTTTAATCTATGACGGAGTATTTGGGCCACATCAAGTATAAAAAAAGAAAGAAAGAAAATAATTTAAGAAAAATTGTGATATTTCAAGAAAAAAAGTCAGAATATTATTAGAATAAAGTTGTATTTTATGACAAACAGCCATAATATTACAAGAAATGTTATGATATATTTTTGATGTTTTAAGGATTTGTTGTTTTTGAATGTATTGAGAAGCCAAATACAAATCTTTCTAAAAACCAAAAACCATAATATTAAGTTATTTGTTATTTCAGATGTTAAATTATAATCATATATCATAATATCACTTTAATTTTTTAAAATATTACAACTTCATTCTTGTACAAACATGACCTTACTCTGAATTTCTTATTTTCCTAAATGTTGCCCAATTACTAAAATTGTCATTTTCTTTCTTTTAATTGACAAAAACAATTAATTTTTATAACATGAGATCTATAGATATAGATATAGATTATATCGATATAGATGTATAATCGATATTTGGCAGATTAAAGGAGTAGTAAGAAGTTTATTAGTGTGTGTGAAGGACGTAGTGGCCTCTAGTGGTGAGGTTTGAGATTGCAACCATCTGAATTTCCCAGTATGTAGGAGAAACTACTGGTTAATTCACATTTGAATAAACAAAGTGAAGACGCAACAGGCTGGACTGACTTCGTCTTCGTCTCTCTGTCTCTGTCTCAGTTTGTCCAGGAGACTCTGAGTAAGAACGACACCGTCCTGCAGTTCGACTCCCCGGCGGTCAACGCCTCGCTGGACACGCAGTCGCTCCGGACGTTCCTCTACCTGGACAACGGGATGGAGGAGCTGAAGAACTTCGACTACCACCCCAACCCCAGCTTCAACAAGCTCGCCAAGAACGTCATCACCGAGACCAGCATCATCATCGTCACGGTGAGGAACGACGAACACCACTTCATTCTTCATCATCTCTGAATCTATTCATTCATTCATTCACTTTCTTTCTCTCTCTTTTCTCGTTGTTCTTCAGGGTCGAGGTTTCTCCAAGGCGATGACGGCCAAAGAGGCTCAGGCGTTTGTCGGTGACGCCTCATGTCACGTAAACATCCTGCAGGTAATAAAAAAAAAACCACACAGAAAGAAAAGTTCAGATGTTTAAAGTTGCTTTAAAGGGATAGTTCAACATTTTGGCAAATTGGCCCATTGCCATAATCCCTATAGTCATAGCAGTAGGTTCGTTACCTTTAATTGTCTACCTTTATTTTAGAACGGCGGAGCAGAGCCGTGAGCTGCTCAGAGCTACACTACGGAGGCTCATGGGATTTCTCATCTAACTCATCAAATACACAATCCAACAACTCCACAACGCTCTGGTGGACAAGTTGTGACCTGCACATTCACCACACTATGAGATAATAACACAACGTTACCAGACAGAGTTGTTTTAGAGGGAAATTCATGCAAAACCGCTGATGCGCGTTGCCTTCAGGGACAGTTTTTCATCAAGAAGTCTCTGTATTTACCTCGAAAACGGCTCTGTTTCTTACGTTCCATTATTATCTCATAGTGTGGTGAATGTGCAGGTCACAACTTGTCCACCAGAGCGTTGTGGAGTTGTTGGATTGTGTATTTGATGAGTTTGATGAGGGAAACTAAGAAATCCCATTAGCCTCCGTAGCGTAGCTCTGAGCAGCTCACGGCTCTGCTCCGCCGTTCTAAAAATAGCTTGCACTGACAATTAAAGGTAACGAACCTACTGCTATGACTATAGGGATTATGGCAATGGGCCGATTTTCCAAAATGTTGAACTATCCCTTTAAAATTAACAAACACTGTTTATTACATGGAAAATGTCAGATAGTTTCGGTGAACCTTCTGAATCTGCAGACCTTTTCAGAATAAAAGCAGCGGTTTCTGACTGTAGAAACAATAGTCAAGGATCTTTTTGTTCCAAGTGTTAAACACCTGAGACTGAGCTTTTTCTCTGTGGTTTTATTTTTTAGGTGAAAAATTACAGTGAAGATGATTAATAACCTGAACTGTGGAGATGAAAGGAAGCAGCACCACACACGCATTTTAAATTAAAAAACTAAAGTCGATGCATCATGGAGTTTTTTAAAGGTCCAATATTTTACACTTTTATCTGAAGTGTTGATCCATAAGAAGATTTATCTGTGGCTTTAAGAGCCAAAAAACATCTCGGTGTAGTTTTCCATCTCCTTCTCTCAGCTTCTCTTCCCTTAATCACATACAAACAACCGGGCTGCAACAAATCTGGATTAATCCGCCGCTGACAATAGTCCCCAAAGTGCACTTTCCGCCTGAAGAAGGTTTTAAGTTAAAGTTTAATACTCTGTAAAAATGTGGCTTAAAGCTGCAATGGTCGTTATTTTGTATATTAACTATAATTTAAAAGTCTTTTATTTCATCTCAGATTGTTCAGCTTCATATTTTACACTTTTACTGCATTTTATTGCTTTGTTGTGACATCACAAAGTCACAGGAAGTCCTATCGGCTGGTTTTAAGGTTCAGTTTCTCTGTGATTCATCTTTTTTTCTCTCTCTCTGTCGTCTCTTTTTTTTTTACAGGATGATAAACTGATCCTGGAGGCTCCGTCGTCTCAGCCCAGATCTCGGTCCAAACGTCAGCGCAGAGACACGGCCAACGACCTGCTGGACCTCGTGGTAAACACACACACACACAAAAATAACACAATGTCACATGACAGAGCGAGCAAATATTCACTGTGATGTAGCCTAATACTTCCTGATGATGATGATGTCCATGTCCTCCCTTTCAAAATAAACCTCTGCACCAATGAGTGCATTGCAAACAGGAAGTGCTAATAGAGAATTCGGCCACTTATAATGACGCAGAGTTGCCAAAATGTAAACAAATACAGGCTTAAAACAAGCTAAAGGCTAAAAACAAGCTGCAACATTACCACTTCTCACCTGTCGCTGACATTAAAACATAATAATAAACTATTGATAAAGCAGCAAATGATAAAAACAACAACACAGGGTTCCCACTAATTCACTAATTTTCCAGTCATGGAAAACACATGGAAAATGAGAAAAAAAGTCAAATGTCCTGGAAAATTAATTAAAATTAATAAAAAAAATTTAAAAAAAATAATTTAAAAATCAGCTACCAGATCTCTGTTTGACTTTTTCAGACAACACCAAGGATTTATTTTCCTAAGAAGTGCCTTAGCGAGAAAACTAGAGTCTTTGTGATGAGTGTTTCCAGTATTGAACCACAAGCATGAGGGTTTTCTCTGCTGAGTGACAGATAAATAGTGACTGTGAGCTGTTTCGGATGTGGTTAAGAACAAAAACAACATGTTTTTGCGTTGTTCTTTGATAAATTTGTCTTAATTTCTAAGCATGTAAGAGATTATTTCATACAGTACATAAGTTAGAGCCACAGACTGCACATCTTTAACTCAGACTTCTGGGGGTGAGAGAGGAATAAACATAGAAACAAACTGGTTAAAGGTACAAAACAAGGTGCAACTGTCGAAAAGAAGCAGAACCAAACTGTGAACTCCTGTGTTTTTTTTTCTCATGGTGCGTTCAGGTGAAGTTCGGTCACGGCGAGTGGGTCGTCGGCTCCGTCTACTACGCCAGGAAGGACGACATTCCTCTGGCCATCATCATCCCGGCCGTCATCGTCCCCATGCTGCTGTTCATCGCCGTGTCCGTCTACTGCTACAGGTCCGACCGCCGGGTCGCTGAGCCGTCACTAAACACAGGGACGCACTGAGACGCTTCATGTGTTTTAACTATGTTCCTGTGTGTGTGTGTATGTGTATGTGTATGTGTGTGTGTGTGTGTGTCGTCAGGAGGAAAAGTCAACAGGCAGAGCGCGAGTACGAGAAGGTGAAACACCAGCTGGAGAACCTGGAGGAAAGTGTGCGAGATCGCTGCAAGAAGGAGTTCACAGGTACGATCACACAGTTTTGGCTGTGTTCAATGACACCAACGGAGTTTGTAAATTTGCAAATCTCAAGTTTGTCACTGGAGCTGATTTTGTTTTTTTGTGATAACATTTTTATTTTATTTTATTGTAAAGAAAATCTAGATAGGTATATCCACATGTTACAAAAATAGCTTCGCGTCGGGCCGAACAACGCCCCTTAGCCGTGGTATAATGAGCATATACCACGGCCTGTCGTGATATATTGCTTTTATAAAACGGTTACGAATAAAGGCAATATAAAAGAGGGATACGCAATCAATTTCATGTAGTTTTATTCAACCAGAAATACATATTAGGCTATTCAATAAAATAGCCTCACTGTGAAAAAATAGTCCCACCTCTCCAGACGTTAGCTCCAAGTTAGCTCTGCATCTCGTCTTTTCCTCCGCATTTTTTCAGGTGAAAGTCACTGCTCAGTCCCCTCTACCATTGTTAACCCTCTGGAGGTGAAAGTTCACCTTAAACATGTGAATTAAACTACTTTAGTCCATTTTTTAACATCGTAAAAACATCAGCTGTCTTTTGCTACGGACTGCAACAGTCCGTTGTCATGGATACATGACAACAACTTCCATTCATACCAGTCATACGTTGCCTGATAGCCTACGCTGTGATAAGGCTTTAGAATAGTAGCCGTATGCTCATTGTACCATGGTTAACAACCAATCAGATCGCCGGATTTCACCTTTCCGTTTTATAAATGCATATATATACAGATACACATGAATAAACAACTAAAGTGAAATAATAATAATAATGGGAATAAATGAATAAGTAGAATAAGTAAATATAATAAACTAATAAACTTGACGCTGAATAAAGATGATATTGAGTCCCGACCTCGTCCTGTGTGTCAGACCTGATGATCGAGATGGAGGACCACACCAGCGACGTGAGCGAAGCTCGGATCCCGTTCCTGGACTACAAGACCTTCACCG
The DNA here is from genome assembly GCF_045865225.1 of Trachurus japonicus. NCBI lineage: Eukaryota > Metazoa > Chordata > Actinopteri > Carangiformes > Carangidae > Trachurus > Trachurus japonicus. Next base: position 4,695,217 of record NC_140929.1, read on the forward strand.
ACAGGAACTTCTTCCTGCCGTCCAAGGAGGGCGGCGCCAACGACACCATGATCACCGGGAAGATCCAGATCCCAGAAGCTCGACGGGCCATCGTGGCCCAGGCGCTCAACCAGTTCTCCAACCTGCTCAACAGCAAGACCTTCCTCATCAACGTCAGTCTTTCTTCCCTTTCTCCCCTCTTTCTTTCTTTCTTTCTTTCTTTTGTCCTTTCCTCCATCTTTTTCTCCTTACATCTTTCCCACCTGTCTTACTTCCTTCCCTCCCTTGTCCTTGCTCTTCCTTCCTTCCTGCTTAACCTTCTTCCTTCCCTTTTTCCTTACTTTCTTCCAACTTTCCCACCTGTTTTCCTTCCTTCCATCTCTTTCCTTTCATTCTTCCTTCCTCCCCTTCCTTGTGTCCTTATTTCTATCCTCTCTTCCTTCCTTCCTTCCTTCCTTCCTTCCTTCCTTCCTTCCTTTCATCCCCTTTCCATCCATTCTTCTTTCCTTACCTCCCTCCTTTCCTCTTCCTTTCCTTTCCTTCCTTCTTTCCTTACTTCCATCCCTCCTTCCATCCTTCCTTCCTTCCCTCTGTCCATCTATTCTTCTTTCCTTACATCCCTCCTTTCCTCTTAACTCTTTTCTTCTTTCCTTCCCTCTTCTTTGTTCCTTTACTTCTATCCCTCCTTCTCCCCTTCCCCTTTCCACCCATTCTTCTTTCCTTACCCCCTTCCTCTGCTCTTCCCTCTTTACTTCCTTCCTTATTCCCATACTTATATCCCTCCTTCCTTCCTTCCTTCCTTCCTTCCACCCTTCCTTCCATCTTTCAATCTATTCTTCTATCCCTACCTCCTTCCTTCCTCCCTCCCTACTCCTTCCTTCCTTCCTTCCTTCCTTCCCTCTGTCCATCTATTCTTCTTTCCTTACCCCCTCCTTTCCTCTTCCCTCTTTACTTCCTACCTTATTTCCATACTTCTATCCCTCCTTCCTTCCCTCCTTCCACCCTTCCTTCTGTCTTTCAATCTATTCTTCTTTCCCTCCCTCCTTCCTTCCATCCTTCCTTCCCTTTTTCGACCCATTCTTCTTTCCTTACCAATCTATTCTTCTTTCCCATCCATCCAACACGACTAAATCATCCTCACATTGGCCTCATATCAGTGTATTGATCGGTATTGATCGGTATTGATCTGTGTGTTTTCCAGTTCATCCACACCTTGGAGAGCCGTCCGGACTTCAACGCCCGAGCTCGCGGTTACTTTGCGTCTCTGCTGACGGTGGCGCTTCACGGGAAGTTGGAGTATTACACGGACATCATGAGGACACTGCTGCTGGAGCTGATGGACGAACACGTGCAGAGCAAGAACCCCAAACTCATGCTGAGGAGGTGATTTTTGAAACATTTAAATCCAGAAAAGTCTGAAAATAGTTTATTACGTTTATTTAAAGGGATACGCCAACATTTTTTTTTCGTGTCTTGCCTTACTCCCGAGTCCATGACCAGCAGATAGACACCATCCTTTCGACTGTGCGTGCAGTAACAAGGGAGATAGAGCCGTATCGCTCGTAATTAGCTTAGCTCAAACACTGGAAGTGTATAGGTAGTGTTAGCCTGCCTCCTAACCGAGCCGAACTCAGCAGTCAGAAGCTGATTTCATTTTAGCTCTAAACTCTGTAAATATATCACTTTATCAACATTTCAAACATTTTAAGGAGAGAAAGTAGCCGTTTAGATCAGCAGAGTGTCGTTAATTTGTCTAAATACCAGCTGTTTACAATTTTGTTCGGACGAATTCGGCGCTACTCAAGCTAGCCGTTGTGACCAACGCACTTCGGTTACTTTCACAAAATAAAACACCCGTTGCCCTTTACATACAGAAAACCATGACAATAGAATTTGTGCTTTTACTTTGAAATAGGAAGCTAACCTACCCTCGATGTAGCTAGCTTGAATCAAAATAAAGCGTCTTTGCTTGAACCCTCCGTTTTGACCGATCTCGTCCCGTTACCGGGCTTTGACCGCTCAAGATGCCTTACCGGAGAGTTTTGTCAGCTCTGAGACGAAGATCGGCCCGCCGGTTTCCGTTTAGAGTTGCTGAAGAGTTTCTCTGATGACTTTAGGTGGAGGCACGCTAACACTACCTATACACTTCCAGCGTTTGAGCTAAGCTAATTACGGCGATACGGCTCTATCTCCCTTGTTACTGCACGCACAGTCGAAAGGATGGTGTCTATCTGCTGGTCATGGACTCGGGAGTGAGGCAAGACATGGGAAAAAAGAATGTTGACGTATCCCTTTAACTTTTATTTAAACTGTTTCATGTGTGTGCTGCACAGAGTTAATGTTTTTTATCTATTGTCTTCTTCCTGTGTGTGTGTGTGCAGGTCTGAGACGGTGGTGGAGAGGATGCTCTGTAATTGGATGTCCATCTGTCTCTATCAGTTCCTCAGGGTAACACGGATCCTTTCACTTATTTCATCTTGTTTTTCTCTTTTCTTTTGATTCCTTTTCATTTCCGTTTCACTTCGACCTGTTTCTCCGGCCTTTCTTCTTCTTCTCCTTCTTCTTTTTCATCTTTTTCTTCATCCTCCTTCTCCTATAATTGACTCTCAGAGACTCCAAAACCTTTTTCTCTGCTCCGTCTTTTTTCTTTCTCTCTCTCTCTCTGCTCCATCTCTGTGATGTGTTCAGATGTTTCTGTGACTCTTCATGTTGTTGTTCCTCTTGTTGCTCTGATTGAACACTCAGACTTTGACACTGTGAAACTTTGTAAAAACTTTGAAATGATCACAATCATTTTGTTTGATACACAGAAGATCAGAACCAGAATTAATGTGTGTGTTTGTGTGTGTGTGTTTCAGGACACAGCTGGAGAACCTCTGTACAAACTCTTCAAGGCCTTGAAGCACCAGGTGGAGAAAGGCCCCGTGGACGCCAAGATGAAGAAAGCAAAGTACACGCTGAACGACACGGGGCTGCTGGGGGACGACGTTGAATACTCCGTGCTGGTCAGTGAACACAACACAACATACACACAACGTACACACTAACTCCTGTGTTACTTTAAAGGGATAGTTCAACATTTTGGCAAATTGGCCCATTGCCATAATCCCTGTAGTCATAGCAGTAGGTTTTTTACCTTTAATTGTCAGTGCAAGCTATTTTTAGGACGGCGGAGCAGAGCCGTGAGCTGCTCAGAGCTACGCTACAGAGGCTCATGGGATTTCTTGGTTTCCCTCATCAAACTCATCAAATAAACAATCCAACAACTCCACAACGCTCTGGTGGACAAGTTGTGACCTGCACATTCACCACGCTGTGAGATAATAACACAACGTTACCAGACAGAGTTGTTTTAGAGGGAAATTCATGCAAAACCGCTGATGCACGTTGCCTTCAGGGACAGTTTTTCATCAAGCAGTCTCTACATTTACCTAAAACAACTCTGTCTGGTAACGTTGTGTTATTATCTCATAGCGTGGTGAATGTGCAGGTCACAACTTGTCCACCAGAGTGTTTTGGAGTTGTTGGATTGTGTATTTGATGAGTTTGATGAGGGAAACCATGAGCCTCCGTAGTGTAGCTCTGAGCAGCTTGCGGCTCTGCTCCGCCGTTCTAAAAATAGCTTGCACAGACAAATCAAGGTAACAAACCTACTGCTATGACATAGGGAATATGGCAAGAGGCCAAAATGTTGAACTATCCTTTTAAAGAGTTGAGTCTGTGTGTTTTCTTGAGACTTTGTTCTTCATCAGAGGAGAAAAAGTCTCTGAATTCAGATGTCGGGCCAGAAAACAGCTCATGCTGCGTTCACATGATGTTTGGCAGAGTGGGGATAAACCAGCGCTCCCAGCTGTTTAGCTCTGATGCAAATCCTGCAGCCTCACCAGGCCAACGGATTTAATTAGCTTCTTCTGTCGTGTCTCATCTGCAGCAGCTCGAGCGAGAAGTGAAGTGAAGTGAGATGTGTGATCAGGACACATGTGGTCCCGATCCTGAGTTATCGGATCTCCAGTGTGTCCTGAATGCATCGCACCTGAACTTAGAACGAAATCACCACCAGTTATTAAAAGGATAGTTCAACATTTTGGCAAATTGGCCCATTGCCATAATCCCTATAGTCATAGCAGTAGGTTTGTTACCTTTAATTGTCGGTGCAAGCTGTTTTTAGAACGGCGGAGCAGAGCCGTGAGCTGCTCAGAGCTACACTACGGAGGCTCATGGGATTTCTTGGTTTCCCTCATCAAACTCATCAAATACACAATCCAACAACTCCACAACGCTCTGGTGGACAAGTTGTGACCTGCACATTCACCACGCTATGAGATAATAACACAACGTTACCAGACAGAGTTGTTTTAGAGATAAATACAGAGACTGTTGATGAAAAACTGTCCCTGAAGGCAACGCACATCAGCGGTTTTGCATGAATTTACCTCTAAAACAACTCTGTCTGGTAACGTTGTGTTATTATCTCATAGCGTGGTGAATGTGCAGGTCACAACTTGTCCACAAGAGCGTTTTGGAGTTGTTGGATTGTGTATTTGATGAGTTTGATGAGGCAAACCAAGAAATCCCATGAGCCTCCGTAGCGTAGCTCTGAGCAGCTCATGGCTCTGCTCCGCCGTTCTAAAAATATCTTGCACCGACAATTAAAGGTAACAAACCTACTCCTAGAACTATAGGGATTATGGCAATGGGCCAATTTGCCAAAATGTTGAACTATCCCTTTAAACCACCAAAATTTACTAAACGAAGAAGCTTTTAGAGCAAAGCCAAGAAATAATCTGTGGTTTCTTTCACTGGAACTAGATTAAGAAGAAAATCCGAGTCACATTATGACTCAGCGTTATTTTATTATAATAAAGCAGATGTTTTACATGGTTATCGTCGTAGCTGCGTCGCTAACTGAGACAGACAGTGCACTGAGACATTTCTAGACTATTGCATCATGGGAAGTTTCACAGACTTTCCTCCTGACATGTTGGTGTGTTGTAAACAGACTAAATCCACACACACACACACACACACACACACATACACACTCCTCTGTCTGTGATGCTTCAGCGGTCGCGGCTCCTCAGATTTGAGGATTTTCAGCTTTTTCTCTTGTTTCATCTCATTGTAAATTGAAAATCCTCCGAGCTTTGAACGTGTCACAGCCGAGTTTTCTTCTTTTTTCTTCTTTTTTTCTTCTTTTTTGATCTTTTGTTTTTAATAAAACAGAAGATGGAAAAATGTGATTTCACTCTTCTTTCGCTCTCAGTCTGTGGCCTCGGCTGCTCACTAACCAGGTGTGTCTCTTTCTCTCGTGTTGTCAGACTCTGCAGGTGCTGGTGCACGGCGAAGGCCCCGACGTGACGCCGGTCAAGGTGCTCAACTGTGACACCATCTCACAGGTCAGTGTGTTTTTCCTGCCTCTTCTCCGGTCCAGTTTTCACCTCCGTGTCGAATATTTTTGCTTCATCTGCTGCAAATTTTTCTCATTTTCTGGTTCCACTCGACCCGAACGTGTGATTTTCCAACATAAATCCGGAGAACGTGAAGCCGGTGAACTCGTTTTCTGTCGTTTATCTCGACTGTGACACAATTTTATTTTGGTTTTGAGGCTGATTCACTGAACATACTGTATTTTGAGGAAAATTTTGCAGCAGATCATATTGAATGTGAGAAATAAGTTCATTATAATTTAATACGTTTATTTATTATACTGTATGGAGCTTTAATACAAACATCTACCTTTATTTTGAAGGAGCTTTAACACAAACATCTACCTTTATTTTGAAGGAGCTTTAACACAAACATCTACCTTTATTTTGAAGGAGCTTTAACACAAACATCTACCTTTTGAGGAAAACTTTGCAGCAGATCTTATTGAATGTGAGAAATTAGTTCATTATAATTTAATTTGATAAGTTTATTTAGTCGTCAGTTAAAATGTGAACTTCCTGTTTTCCAGGTGAAAGAGAAGATCATCGACCAGGTTTACAGGAACCTGCCGTACTCACAGAGGCCGAAGGTGGAGAGCGTCGCTCTGGGTGAGAAATATCACAAATATTGTTATATTTATAATATTAAATGCAAAATAAATGAGTTTGCAGTCACAGAACAGGAGTTTGTCTCCCCCTGCAGGACTGTGGTGGAACTGCAGGTTCACAGTGAAATAAACTGGTTCATTCAGATTCATATTTATGTGTAAAACTGATCCAAATTGATATAAATTGAATGAATGAATGAATGAATGAAAGTTTATTTGAACATGGAATAAAAAGAACAGAATAAAAACAACAAACAAACGTCAATAAATACAAGACAACAACAGAAAATGACAACAACAAGACTTAACACTTATTTATGTACCGTATGTATGTTCAAAAGGAGTGGGAAGAAGCCAAAGATTATTAAATCCTACCCCTTCTCCCTATGTTAATTCAATATATTGTAATAAGTTATAATATCATACAATAATATATACTATATATAAATGTCATTGTAAAAAAGGATTTATGCTGAATTAAAGGGATAGTTCACCCAAAATTCAAATTTCACTCATTATCTACTCCCCCTCATGTGGACTAAGGGCTGGGAGAAGTTTCAGAGTCCTCCGTGGCTTCTCTGAGTTACAGGGGGTCTCGGCGTAGCAGTGCATGTCCATATGTTTATGTTTATGTTTATTGAGATCCCCATTAGCATCTGCATAGCATCCGCTATTATTATATAACGGTTGCAAATGTATACCACTTTTCTTCGTAACAAAAAGACACACCAAAAACCATCCAAATAACCTCCATAGTGCTCATATGTAATGTCGGTCTTGTATTGAAGCCCCAAATTGCGAAATTGTCCCGAAAAAAATTAAATAAGTCTATATTTCAAGCTTGTTTGTTGCGGACGCTCCTCTTCCTGGTCCGTCCAAATCTCGCGAGATTTGCGACGCCGGATAACTCTGAAACTTCTCCCAGCCCTTAGTCGACATGAGGGTGAGTAGATAATGAGTGCAATTTGAATTTTGGGTGAACTATCCTTTTAAAGTAGAATTTATATGGATGTATTTCACATTATAAATCATCCAAATGAAAGCCTGCAGGAAACAAATTGTGAGGAATGAAGGACTTTGTTTTTACTCGTCTTTTACTCGTCATTAAAACAAACAGCGAATCAGAACAGAGATCCAATCTAAACCTGATAAAGGGTCTGTTTTCTGCCTCCGTCTCATCTTTATAAAAACACAATCAGACCCCGTTGACACCTTGTTGTTTGTTTGTGTGTTTGTTTTCCTGCGGCGTCCTCAGAGTGGCGTCCCGGCTCCACGGGTCAGATCCTGTCCGACATGGACCTGACGTCCCAGAAGGAGGGACGCTGGAAGAGACTCAACACGCTGGCTCATTACAACGTGAGTTCGTCCTCAGCAGCATCGCCATCACGACACGAGTCACGAGTTAAATTACGAGCTCTTTTCTTCTTTTCTCTGTCACATTAATCCTGTCTGAATCAGGTTTAATTAACTCCTCTTTATTTCAGATTTATTCCCTAATTGTGAAGTTGAAACTGGTCTCAGCTCAGTGGAGACGTTTCTGCAGCCAGATGTTGAATATTAAAAGAGAAATGAAATGAAGAAAACGTATTTAAAAACAGCTGTGACCACGTTTTCATTCACTCGCACCTCGTTTTATTTCATTTTACTCGTTAATTTAAGATTTGAATTAAATCTCGAACATTTGGGCCTGAGCAGTTTAATTTAAAAGTTTCTTGTTTTTCTAACCTGGTAAAAACGTTAAACTGATTGATTATGATCAGGAAACATAAAGTTATTTTATTCCTCATCTTGAGTTTTTCATCTTAAGCTGAAATTAATCAATTATTTAATATGCAAATATTATAAATATGTATATATAATGCATTTTCCATGTAGGAAATGCAAATAAAACATATAAACAATGACAAATATATGTCATAAACTATGAGAGAAATTAGTGAGCACATTATAATACACAGTAAATGCATATAAATTATCTATATTATTTTAATAAACTTGCATATACACATTTTATATATTAGAAATATCTGGTTGTAACATATTATACATAATAAAATATGATCATAAAGCTATTATATGTGCTAATATATATGTACAAATGTTGCTATATGTGTTTCATGTATGTTATAAAGTTTTACTGTATCTTCATATATTCAGAGGACGTTTATACACTATGTGATAATAGGTCATAAATATAAAATTTGTGTCATATTTTCAAATCAGAAAGGTCAAAACTGATCTGGTTCCAGTTTGAGGATTTGAATCATTTTATTTTAAACTTTTAAACTTCAAAATGAAACAGTTCGGGGCTGAATGAGCTCAACAGTTTGACGTTTTTTAATCATCATCTTTGTCCCTGAGAGTCGAGCTCAGAGTCGTGGAACTGAAGTGCAGAAGAGAAATGTCAAGTCTCACGAGGCCCCGAGACTAAAACAAACTCCCACACACACACACACACACACACACACACACAGCTGCTCTGACATTTACAGGAGGAGAAACGGACAAACTCTTCACTCACTCTTCTTTTTCTCCTTTTTCTCCTCCGTATTCTTTCCTTTCCTGCAGGTTCGGGATAACGCCACGTTGGTTCTGTCCAGAGTTCTGCACACACAGTCGTTCCACCAGCACCAGGACAGCTACGAAGAGAGTGCGTACTCTTAAAACAAGTTTTTTCTTGTTAACATCTCATCTGAAATTTTAATTTCAAATTTTCAAATCTTTCTCTTTAATAACTTTCCGCTTGTGAAAAGATGAAAAAATAAAAAACTTCAGAGGAAAATAATTTTTACTTAAATCCAGAATTGATCTTTGGTCTGATGTGAAAACTTTCAACTGTGATTGAAAATGTTCTCACGGCAAAACTCGACTCTGAGAAAGAATGTTTTACTATTAATGCACCGAGGAAAAATGACGGTAAATCTCCCACGGATGAATATCTTTTAGTTTTTCATTATGGTTTTCACTCAAATCTGCAGCAATTTTTTAAAGAAACTTGAAAATTTAACACAGATTTCTACTCTACTGATGTTAATCTGATTATAATGAAACATATTTGACCTCGTGTGGTCATTGTTAATCAGTTTAATGAACTAGGAAACACTTTTAATGCTTATATATTATAATTGTGATATAATAACTGTCAATTAGTCATAACAAGGATTTAATGTGTTTCTTCTCCGTCTCAGAAAACGCCCTGCTGGAGGACGACAACACCTTCCACCTGGTGCGACCGGCCGACGAGATCGACGAGGTGAAGTCGAAGAGAGGAAGCATGAAGGACAAGGCCATGACCAAAGCCATCACCGAGATCTACCTGACCAGGCTGCTGTCGGTCAAGGTGAGAGGAGAGAAGAGAGAGAAAACTAATCCTGCAAAGTGTCGGATGGATGTTTGGGTCCAGTTGTGACATCACAAAGTGACAGGAAGTCCTGACGGCTGGTTTTAAGGCTCAGTTTCTGAATCCAGGCTGTGTGCATTTCTCTGTGGACTGAGGCTTTGATACTTTCACAGTATTAATATAGAACCTAGAGCTGCTTTATTATCACACTACACATGGACATCTACCTTTATACTGTATGGAGCTTTAACACAAACATCTACCTTTATACTGTATGGAGCTTTAACACAAACATCTACCTTTAAACTGTATGGAGCTTTAATACAAACATCTACCTTTATACTGTATGGAGCTTTAATACAAACATCTACCTTTATACTGTATGGAGCTTTAATACAAACATCTACCTTTATACTGTATGGAGCTTTAACACAAACATCTACCTTTATTTTGAAGGAGCTTTAACACAAACATCTACCTTTATTTTGAAGGAGCTTTAACACAAACATCTACCTTTATACTGTATGGAGCTTTAATACAAACATCTACCTTTATTTTGAAGCATTTTCCTTTATTTTGAAGGAGCTTTAATACAAACATCTAACTTTATTTTGAAAGAGCTTTAATACAAACATCTACCTTTATTTTGAAAGAGCTTTAATACAAACATCTACCTTTATTTTGAAGCATTTTCCTTTATTTTGAAGGAGCTTTAATACAAACATCTAACTTTATTTTGAAAGAGCTTTAATACAAACATCTACCTTTATACTGAAGGAGCTTTAACACAAACATCTACCTTTATTTTGAAGGAGCTGTAATACAAACATCTACCTTATATCTATACCGTATGGAGCTTTAATATAAGTGTGTGTGTGTGTGTGTGTGTGTGTGTGTGTGTGTGTGTGTGTGTGTGTGTGTGTGTGTGTGTGTGTGTGTGTGTGTGTGTGTGTGTTACAGGGCACGTTGCAGCAGTTTGTGGACGACTTCTTCCGCAGCGTGTTGTGTTCGAGCTCCGTCGTTCCTCCAGCCGTCAAGTACTTCTTCGACTTCCTGGACGAGCAGGCGCTGCGGCACGACAACGTGGACGAGGAGACGCTGCACATCTGGAAGACCAACAGGTTAGAAAACACACACACACACACACACACACAGTAGGGTAGACCGAGTACGTTTGAGACACTTTTTACTTTTCCATTTTTGAACAGATATTGCAAAAAAACCATACACTGAAAATAAGTGATTTTTCATATGCTGTTTAATTTGTTTGTATACTAAGTTATTATTGAAGAATATCATTTATTATTTGTTTATTTTTTCCACAATTAGGTCATAAACATGAGGTGCATTTTTACCAGGGTCTTGTCTCAACCATACCCCATACGTGTACAGTTGAGACACCTATTGAAACCCATTGATGATGACTGAACATAAATTATAAATTAACTTTTTTAAAAATGACAATTTGACAAGATATTTCAATATAAATAAAAACAATGGAATATTATTGTATTTTTAATATAAATATTATTATTAATAGTATATATTAATATAACACTGTTCAGGTATCACAAATATTAGTTTTTTCTTTTCATTTTCTTTGTTTTTTTGGTCTTATTATGACTTATAACACTCTTTAAATTTCCCACAACCAAAGAGGGTGCTAATATGCATGTGCATGTGCCTTGCAGCGCGGGCAAGATATTAAAGGACAATTCCAGGCGAATTCAACTCGGGGCTGTATTTTCATATCATTTTAGGTCTAAAAGAATGAATCTGAAGATTTTCAGTTTAATTGCTCCTGTTTTGCGCTAGTTGTGTCTGTCGCCGCATCGCCACGGCAGCAATGAATGGGAGTGGATGTAAGTTCCGCTGTTTAGGCTGTTTCCAGCCCTCAAAGCCGCAATTTTTTTCCACAGACAGCGTCAGATGGCGACTCAAACATGCACCGAGGAGTTTATTTACTTCAAGCAAGCCGACATGTTTGTAAAAGTCGATCTAATTCAAAGTCTCCCAGAGTCTCGCGCGAGCCCGAAGTTGCAGTGCTGGTGTGTTCAGGTACAGTAGGAGCTACCGTTTGTGTCATAAACACAGGAATATCAACTCTTTACTTGCTTCAAGTCTACATTTTTTTCCACAGACAGCGTCAGGTGGCTACTCAAACATGCGCCAAGAAGTTTTTTTTACTTGAAGCAAGTAAAGAGTTGATATTCCTGTGTTTATGACACAAACGGTAGCTTTTCCCACTGCACCTGAACACACCGAGCACGGCAACTGGGTCTCGCGCGAGACTCCGGGAGACTTTGAATTAGATCTAGTTTTACAAACATGTCGGCTTGCTTGAAGTAAATAAACTTCTCGGTGCATGTTTGAGTAGCCATCTGACGCTGTCTGTGGAAAAAAATTGCGGCTTTGAGGGCTGGAAACAGCCTAAACAGCGGAACTTACATCCACTCCCATTCATTGCTGCCGTGGCGATGCGGGGACAGACGCAACTACCGCAAAACAGGAGCAATTAAACTGAAAATCTTCAGATTCATTCTTTTAGACCTAAAATGATATGAAAATACACCCCCGAGTTGAATTCGCCTGGAATTGTCCTTTAAGGATGTTTCAACTGTACACATGTCTCAACTATACTCACTCCACCCCGAATGTGAGAAGTTTATTTCCATCTTGAGGAGAAATCTGTGAACTCGTCGACTCAGAGAAACGATCAGCGACTGAAACCTGTGATCAGAGTCCAGGTGGAGCAGCAGGTTGTTAAGTGGGAAAGTTTCTTTTTTTGGCGTCACTCAGCTCAGCACAGCGCTGTGTTGCGTTGCGTTGATCGTACTGTCAGCGAACGCCTCCCACCGGCTTGACGTGCGACTTCTTAAACTGATCCGACGTCTGTCAGCGTCTCTTCAAAGCTCCTCTGAATCTCTGCTGGAGATACGACCTGCACCGAGAAATAATTACACCGCTGCTCAAGCTGTGTGTGTGTCTGTGTGTGTCTGTTTGTGCGTGTGTATGTATGTGCGTGTGTGTGTGTGTGTGTGTGTGTTACACCTCATCGACTAAACTAGAGTGTAATTATGTCCTCGTTACTGCTAAACCAGACAGCCGACCACATGAAAGCCTGATTTAATTGGCAGCCTGTTATCAGGAGGACGGATAAACGATGACAGCAGAGACGAATGAGGAAGGAGAAGTAAAAAAAAAAAAAAAAAGAAGGAGAAGTAAAAGAAGAGGAGACAAAGATTTTCTTTTTCTCCAGCGTCGTCTCTTCTGCTTTCAAACCGGCCCTGAGCTCGGCCTGTCAGTCATCAGGAAGACACTCGCACGCAAACAAGTTGGACAATGAAATATTCATCACCGGCGGTGCTGAATTATTGACGAGGGAGGGGGGAGGTGAGGGTCCGTGGAGGTGGAGGGAAGGAGGAGATGAAAGGATGGAGGGAGGAGGAGGAGGAGGAGGAAAGAGTGGGGAAAGTGTGTGTCAGCAGGTGTTTAAAAACAGGCTGAAACTGACCAGAATACTTCAAGAGGAGAGGAGCGTTGTTGTGCTTTTTGTTTTCATTTATCAAAGGGATAGTTCAACATTTTTTAGCAAATTGGCCCATTGCCATAATCCCTATAGTCATAGCAGTAGGTTCGTTACCTTTAATTGTCGGTGCAAGCTATTTTTAGAACGGCGGAGCAGAGCCGTGAGCTGCTCAGAGCTACGCTTCGTCGGAGGCTCATGGGATTTCTTGGTTTCCCTCATCAAACTCATCAAATACACAATCCAACAACTCCACAACGCTCTGGTGACCTGCACATTCACCACGCTATGAGATAATAACACAACGTTACCAGACAGAGTTGTTTTAGAGGGAAATACAGAGACTGCTTGATGAAAAACTGTCCCTGAAGGCAACGCGCATCAGCGGTTTTGCATGAATTTCCCTCTAAAACAACTCTGTCTGGTAACGTTGTGTTATTATCTCATAGCGTGGTGAATGTGCAGCTCACAACTTGTCCACCAGAGCGTTGTGGAGTTGTTGGATTGTGTATTTGATGAGTTTGATGAGGGAAACCAAGAAATCCCATAATGAGCCTCCGTAGCGTAGCTCTGAGCAGCTCACGGCTCTGCTCCACCGCTCTAAAAATAGCTTGCACCAACAATTAAAGGTAACGAACCTACTGCTATGACTATAGGGATTATGGCAATGGGCCAATTTGCCAAAATGTTGAACTATCCCTTTAAAGAATAAAACACTGCAGCTTCAGCAAAGTGATAAAAAGAAAAAAAAACCTAAATTAACTTTGACAAACTCTTCCTGCTCTTCTTGTTCTTCTTCTTGTTCAGTTTGCCGTCTCGGTTCTGGGTGAACATCCTGAGGAATCCTCACTTCATCTTCGACGTCCACGTGACGGAGGTGGTGGACGCGTCGCTGCACGTCATCTCTCAGACCTTCATGGACGCCTGCACCAAGTCGGAGCACAAGCTCAGCAGAGTCAGTGCTTCATGTCTGTGACTGTGTCTGTGTCTGTTATTATGATGCTAAAAGAAAAGTTTTACAGGCAGCTTCATAGGTGTTTGTTTGAAATGGATATCACACATTTGAATCAAATATTATCAAAATTATGACAGAAAAACACTTTTTTAAACATATTTATTTGCATATATTTTTATTTATTAACAATTAATTGCACCAGTAACTGTAGTTATTCATTATAAATCACAAAGTCATTGCATGTTTTTCTTTTTAAATTTGTTCTGAATATACCTTAAAGGGATATTTAACAAGTCTTGGTAACACTTTATAATAAGTACACACTATTAAGCATTAAATACTGAATTCATCATTCATAACTCATGAATACTCATTAGTATGTAGTTTATAAAAACAGTTAAAAATGTTTTACTCATCATTAATAAGTACTAACTGTATAAACTACATACTATTGCATTATAAATGAATAATTAAGTATTTATTAATGCTTAACTAATGCTTACTAGTGTACTTATTATAAAGTGTTACCAACACTTAAATATCCCTTTAAGGTACATTCAGAACATTTTTTTTTTTTTAAGTGTAATGAATTTGTGATTTATAATGAATAACTACAGTTACTGGTGCAATTAATTGTTAATATATAAGAAATATGCTAATAAATATGTTTTTCTGTCATTATTTTGAAGACTCAAATATTTGATATCCATTTCAGACAAACACGATAAAGCTGCTTGTAAAACTTGTCTTTTAGCAGAAGTGTTTTAGTTCCATACTAATGAATATTCATGTGTTATAAATGATAAATTCGGTATTTATTAATGCTTAACTAATGCTTAATAGTGTGTACTTATTATAAAGTGTTACCCAAGTGTTTAATAACAGATGAATATGCTGCTTTAACTTTATTTACAAATCTGGTCCAGAAACCCTCAGGAGTCCTCACTGCATTTGAGAGTTAAAGAAAAAAATAAATAACATGACGGCCACTGATTCAATAAAAAAAAAAGGTCAATATAGCAGAAATAATGTTGGCATTTAAAGGAAGTTGTGTTAACATTATGTTATCGCATTAACTTTGACAGCTCTAATGTTTTGATTTATTGGCCCAGTCGGGCTCCCGTAGATCCGTCATTGTTTAAAGTGGGTTTGATGTATTTATCTTATCTAATAATCATCGGTGGAGTGTGGACAGGAAGTGACAGGAGGAGGCAGAGTTGATCCGTCGTCGTGGCATTTAGCCGAGCGGCGCCCGAACACACCGGCTGCACAAGAGTTAATTACAACACTTAATCACAAACAAGAAGACCAGGACCATTTGATCATCACAGGCTGATTATAATTAACGGAGAGAGAGAGAGAGGAAGGGAGAGGAAACTTCTTCGTCTTGTGGTGAAATGAAAACATGTTGTAACCCTGGTGTTTTCTGTCTGACTGCAGGAGTCTCCCAGCAACAAGCTGCTCTATGCAAAAGAGATTTCTACGTACAAGAAGATGGTCGACGAGTGAGTTTATCACATTGAACCTATAAAACATGAACAGATGAGTGTGTTGTTGAAGGGATAGTTCACCCAAAATTGAAATGTCACTCATTATCTACTCACCCTCATGTGGACTAAGGGCTGGGAGAAGTTTCAGAGTCCTCCGTGGCTTCTCTGAGTTACAGGGGGTCTCGGCGTAGCAGTGCATGTCCATATAACGGTTGCAAATGGATACCAACTGTCTTCGTAACAAAAAGACACACCAAAAAACATCCAAATACCTCCATGCTGCTCGTATCTTGTTTGTTGTGGAAGCTCCTCTTCCCGGTTCGTCAAATTTGGACGAACCGGGAAGAGGAGCTTCGAGAAGCTTCCGCTACAAAACAAGCTTGAAATATAGACTTATTTAATTTTTTTCGGGACAATTTCACATTTCGGGGCTTCAATACAAGACGGACATTACATACGAGCAGCATGGAGGTATTTGGATGTTTTTTGGTGTGTCTTTTTGTTACTATTAGTCCACATGAGGGTGAGTAGATAATGAGTAATTGAAATTTCAATTTTGGGTGAACTATCCCTTTAATACAGATGGATGACAAGAAACAAAATAAGACAGAAGTATGTCGTTTGTAAAGCTTCACTGAGCAGTCGTCACATTGTGATAATTAGACTTAGACTCATTATATAATGTATAATGTATTATTATACATCAATTAAATCCGTCTAATGTGATTTGATGCAGCTTTAAAGTCTCTGAACATGAAGTTAATCAAGGATTCATTAAGGTTAATGAGTTATTTGATGAAGATTTATCATCAGAAATTGACGATTTCTGCAAAAACACAACATATAATACAAAATTTAACTTTAATCACTTGATTGATAATATTTATTGACTATTTGTGTTGTGTTTCCTCCAGTTACTACAAAGGCATCAGACAGATGGTTCCAGTCAGTGACCAGGACATGAACACACACCTCGCTGAAGTGTCCAGGGTATGAATCACCTGCTCAGTGTGTGTGTGTGTGTGTGTGTGTGTTGTAGTTTTAATATTGTACCTGCCAACCTTCGACATTATACTCAGTAAAATCTGCATGAAATCTGCATAAAATCTGCATAAAATCGTCTCCATCTTGACCAGTTACAACAAGAAAGTGGAGCTTGGTCTTGTAAATGATGAACTTATATTAATGACTTTATAAGAAATGTCTTTTTTTTTTCTTTTTTTTTGCTCAGCAGCCGAGAACTGAGGAGCTAAAATGATCCACTCACACAGAGAACAATTTTATAAACCACTCTAATGTTGGAGTGTGTGCACATGAATATATGTAATTAAACTCTGAAGAATCTGATTTTATGATATTGCGAGAAAAGTAAAAGGTTTTTTTTTAATCATGTTCCTGATTTTACATTTAAATGGCAGCACATCGTGATCTAAAGGGTTTTATCTGTGTTAATATGGAGCCTTTGTTTCCGCTTCTTAGCAACACACAGACAAGCTGAACACCCAGGTGGCCTTACATCAACTGTACCAGTACGCCAGCAAGTACTACGATGTGGTAAGACCAGTCGTCTGGTTGTTTAATACATCTATATAAATATATAAATAAATATAGCCTATAACTTCATGTCTGTACAGTGGAAATGTTTAAAGGGATAGTTCAACATTTTGGCAAATTGGCACATTGCCATAATCCATATAGTTTTAGGAGTAAATTTGTTACATTTAATTGTTGGTGCAAGCTATTTTTAGAACGGCGGAGCAGAGCCGTGAGCTGCTCAGAGCTACGCTACGGAGGCTCATGGGATTTCTTGGTTTCCCTCATCAAACTCATCAAATACACAATCCAACAACTCCACAACGCTCTGGTGGACAAGTTGTGACCTGCACATTCACCACGCTATGAGATAATAACACAACGTTACCAGACAGAGTTGTTTTAGAGGGAAATTCATGCAAAACCGCTGATGCGCGTTGCCTTCAGGGTCAGTTTTTCATCAAGCAGTTTCTGTATTTCCCTCTAAAACAACTCTGTGTGGTAACGTTGTGTTATTATCTCATAGCGTGGTGAATGTGCAGGTCACAACTTGTCCACCAGAGCGTTGTGGAGTTGTTGGATTGTGTATTTGATGAGTTTGAAACCAAGAAATCCCATGAGCCTCCGTAGCGTAGCTCTGAGCAGCTCGTGGCTCTGCTCCGCCGTTCTAAAAATAGCTTGCACCGACAATTAAAGGTAACAAACCTACTGCTATGACTATAGGGATTATGCCAATGGGCCAATTTGCCAAAAATGTCAGAACTACCCCTTTAAGACTGTGTTCTCTCATCTGTTTTCAGATCATCCAGTCACTGGACGAGGACCCGGCAGCCCAGAATAAACAGCTCACCCTCCGCCTCCAACAGATCGCCGCCGCCCTGGAGAACAAGGTCACTGACCTTTGACCTCTGACCTTGCGGAGGAGGGGGGTCGGGACGCGGCGCTGAAAACGGCTACTAAAACACAGGATGTTGTTGTTTTTTTTCCCATTTAAGGACTCAAAAGGAGGACGACGAGCTTTGCGGACTCTTAACTGAATGTTTGACCCGTGTACGGACTTGAAGAAGTGGGAGGGGCTAGAGTGGAGCCACAGGAAGCTGTTGACCATATATGTACTGAGGAGGTATGGGACTCCAGAGGTGGTTTTTGGACAAAATGATGATGATGAAGTGTGAGATTGTGCTCAGAGTGGTGGGAAGTGAAGAGCTGATATCTGCTGCAGCTGTATGAAGAACTTCCACTTGGCATCCCGAAAAACAAACACCAAGGAAGGAGGGGGGAGGAGAGGGAGAGGTGGGAGCTCTGTGAAAAAAAATCAAAGGGTTATTTTTTATTATAACGGTAGCTAGGGCGCTCGGGTGGTGTAATCCTCGGACCTATAGCTGGACGATGTTTCTGTGTTTGGCTTCTCTTCACCACAAATTTTTTGATTTTATCGCATAGAGACTAAAAGAAAGAAAGAAAGAAAGAAAGAAAGAAAAAGCCACACGAGGAATGAAGATTGAAGATTTTTTGGACAAGTGAAGTGAAAAAAACAAAACAAAAAACATTACCAAGTATTTTCTTTTTCTTTTTTTTTTGCCGTTTAACCCTTTTTTGGAAGTTGGGATTGGAAGTACACAGCTTCTGGGATGCATCGTGACCACTTTTTCAATGTCTATAAACTATAGACTTACGTTGAGTTTGAGTTCCTCTTACTGCTGATCTGAGGTCAGTTTGTCTTGTTTCTGTTCTAAATGGTTATTAAAGAAATCTGATCTCATATCAGCAACAGGTAGCAGTTTCCAATCTTGAAGCGTGAATGTGCTCGGATGGACTCGTTTACCTTACAGCAGGCTCAAATAAAAAAATAATCGACCAATGAAAACCCACTACGGTACAAAACCACTGGCCAATCAGGGCCAACGTCTTGGTTTTCGGTCTTGACGGCACAAGTGAGGGCGGAGAGAGTGAATTCAGGGTACGAAGAGTTATTTAAAACCCAAAAATCAAACCACAACCAACGCTTTTATTGTATCACATCAGATTAGCTGTAGTATATTATACGTTTCTACGCTGATGACACTGTGCTGTAGATTCACGTCGCAGCTGAATAATTTCATGGTGTTTAGTTCGTTTAGTATTATCCTTTGTGTGCAGGCTTTAAGCAGAGGCTTTGCATTTCCATATACAACATGAGATTTGTCTTTTTTAATGGACTGTTACAGATCCACATAGTTGTTTTTTCTTTTTTTTTACTTTCGTCAAGTGTTAATCCGGTGGTCCGCGGTGTCATATGCTGTGCATTAGTGTGTGGTAGGTGAAGACCAGCTTGCTTTTTTTACTTTCTGTGAAAAATCACGACTGCCTAATCATGTGGTCTAAACAGCCAAACACTTAAAGTGAGATTTGTTTTTTGTTTTTATACAAATGTATGATTTAAATTCTTTTGTAATACTCCCTTCATAGATATTGCTGCATTTTTTTTTTCTATTTTTCTGTTATGTCATTAGCACACGTAAGAAGAAATTACTTAAGTGTCTTTTGAAGACAGGGTATATGTGGGAAAAATGCTCAAAATAAATCTGAAATTAAGGTGGTGAAGTGTTCAAATGTATTGAATCCAGTTAATACACACCCTGTTCTCCCATCATGCATTGCTGAGTTGTTAAAAAAATATGCTGTTCATTAATCATTGTTCCCAGGCTGATGCAGTCCGTAAATACGTTTAAAACACGCAGCTGAAAAATATGAATGTCTTCAAATCCTTATCCCTAGGAAGATTTAAAATGTGTAAAACCAAATCAAACAAAAAAATAAAGAACAATACGTTTATTTTTTATTTCAATGTGACGTGAAAATTCACAATTCAGTTATTAAAAACAAATTCCTACTTTTAACAATTCTTATTGAGTTATTTCGGTCATTACACACAGAAGATACATAGATACAATACATATCATTGTGTTTATTGTGATTCGCTTTATTTCTTTTATTTGTTTTCATTTATGTATTTTAAGTCTTCCTTTATAATTGTACGAAAAATGCCTGTGTGCACATAATTTGTTTGCTATAGCACCTGCAGAGACTCCATAGATATGCATGTGCCTCCTTGATGATTGCCTTCTCCTTATTCTTTCCATTAAATGTTTCATTGATGTTCATGACGTTTGTCGAATCAGAAATAGTCTGGATCAGTTTTGTTTCTGGTTTCTTTCCATAAAAGCAGAATGAGTTTTGTTTGTCAACTGTTTCGCTACAGAAATATTGGAGCGAGATAAAGAAATGATACATAAACCATTTGATGTACGTTACAACTCTGCTCTGTAAATGAGTGAACTGTGGACCAAGTTATCAGAACAAGAGTCTTTGGGTGAAAGTACATGATCACTTATCTTCTCCGAAAGCTACGTATTAAAGGGATAGTAGCATTTTTTTTAAAGTGGGGTTGTATGATCTACAAATAGCCCCTAAGTACTTTAATTGCCGTAGAAGACTCTCTGCACTCCTCCCGTTAGCAACGCCAGCCCATAATAGCCCTGCCCAGAGATTTACAACATACATTGTTGTGAATGGACCCAAAGAAACGGCCTATTTTCGTGGCCTAAAAGAGGTTTTACGTGAAAAAAATTACACAGTTCCATTGTTCGCTATAATATAATTTTTTCCAGCCCTTCAAAGTGCAGGAAAAACATTTTTATTTGGACCTAACCAACTCACGCATCCCTCCGCCCAGGGTTAGCGCCCGCCGATCAGCAGTTGGTTAGGTCCAAATAAAAACTGTGTTTTTCCTGCACTTTGAGGGGCTGGAAAAAATTATATTATAGCGAACAATGGAACTGTGTATTCTTTTTTCAGGTAAAACCTCTTTTAGGCCACAAAAATAGGCCGTTTCTTTGGGTCCATTCACAACAATGTATGTTGTAAATCTCTGGGCAGGGCTATTATGGGCTGGCGTTGCTAACGGGAGGAGTGTAGAGAGTCTGCTACTGTAATTAAAGTACTTAGGGGCTATTTGTAGATCATACAACCCCACTTTAAAAAAAATGCTACTATCCCTTTAATCATCGTCACCATAGAAACATTGTGTATCTGCATTATTCTTTGCCTTCTGAGCCCAGATGCCGTGCTTTATGTAGTGCTTGAGTTAATATCAAAGAATAAACATGCAGTTTGTAAGTTGGCTGATGAACCCGTGTCTTTTGAGGAAGTTGCTTTGTGTTTTTGTTTTGAGGTTTTTTTTTTCAGTGAAAGCTGGAGATATTGATTCCTCTGAGCTTTCAAATTCAGATCTTACAAACTGCATCTTTAAATTCTGAAGCAATACGACCTGAAGGCTGGTGCTGTATATTTTTTGTTTTCATGTCTTGAATTTCCTTAAACTGTGGTTGGACTTACTGCAATGTTTGGACCCGAATTTGGCACCACACGACCTCCAGATACAAAGACTGAAATAAACACATTTTAGCCTGTTTTTTATTTTTTATTTTTTATTCTTATTTCTCACAAGCTTTCTTCTGGGGCATTTCTTTCTCAGAAATTTGTTAATGAAAGCCACATCCGTGCCAAATAACTTCAAGTAACTATTGTGTGTGATGTTAGTGCGTGTGTGTGTGTGTAATTTCCAAAGCTTGGACTGACATTTGAGTCGGGTGTTTGATGGGTGTAGCCAGAAACGAGGGGGAACAAACAGTTGTGTATGAAATAATCTGGTGGTAATTTTCTTTTCTTTTTTTTAAATAACAAAAGAAAATGTGGAAATGTGAAACTTTTTGAGAGGTTGTTTTCAATGTCGGCTCAGATGTTCAGATGTCACACAAGAGACCTTGCGCAAAGTTTCACCAGCTTTTCAAAGCAAACTGCCACATTTGTTTTTATTAATGTTTCTAAAGATCTTCGAATCTTTTTTTGAAACGACCTTTCACGTTGTGTTGCTGACCTGAAAGCGCAATCTTTACGCACTCTATATAAATATAGCGTATTAAATGTTTAAATATTAGACACAGATTCATGTTGAGAACAATATTTCACTTCAAAACCAATCCTCCCCCATCACAAGCTTCTTTCTGCCTTCTTTTTGCCACCAGCGAGTGCCTTAAAGAGTAGAACTGGAAGTAGATCTGGAAGGAAAAGCCAAAAGAAAAAAAAAAAGATGTCTAGCAGCACATATAGTAAGCTTTCTGCATGTTTTTTTGGCACTAACTGGAAGTTGGAACATCACAATGGAAAACAAGAGCTGTATGTTAAGTAAGTTGGTTCTGTCAACTGTGTTAAATATTGTTCAAACACTATGATCAACCCTGTCGTTCTGTAATTTCCAAAACAAACTGGATTTGTGTTGTAATTTAATTTCCAGACGCTATTCAATACATTTCTTGCCAGTTTCAGGTGTTTGGGACTATAATACAAGTATAAAATGCAGTTTAAATCTATCATTATGAAGAGAGGGGCAGGAGCTTATTGTTGCACCAGCTGTTAGTAAAATGTTAACTATGGAGTTTCATATTATGAAATTTTGCCAAACTGTTACAATTATTTTTGAATGTACATGAAATACAAAATGTAATCACGTTAACACATCTTACTCTGGTTTGATGGGTGGAGCCTAAAACAGATCATTTTGGAACTCTAAAACTGTCATTTTTGGAAGTAATGCTAGCTAATTCTACAATGGACAGTGTTGCATTTGCTAATTTGTAATTGTACAACTTCATTTGTTAAATCACATGATTAAATTTTTAAAAACAGATTTATGAATAGCTGGTGCAGCCGAGACCACAGTCACCTTGTCTATGTTATGCTAGCTTCTGAAACTCAATGGGTTTGTTCAATTGGAAAAATTAACTTGTTAGCGTTTGACAGATCACAGATCAAGTCCAACAAGTCACATCAACATCTAGGCTGGCAACATATTTTTCTGAAAGGTCTGATTTATTGAACTTAAAACAGCTTGCTAGGCACTAGGCTAGGCTACAGTCTATGTTATTGTTTCAACTTTGTGTAGTTTGTCTTTTTGATTACAAAAAGAAGAAACTAAATTATCGCAAAAGAAGAACGACAGCTGCCATCTTGACTTGTGCGATAATGTGAACACTTAAAAAGACATAAACATGGGAATCTTTACCATACATGATGTCAACGAGTCATTAGCCATTAGCAAGCTTTTTTCTTTTTTCTTAGTTTAATAATTTTACCCTTAATTACAGCTGTAGTTTCCCAATTATAATATGAAAAGAAAACTTTATTTTTCTGGCAACCGAAGAAATAAAAATGTGTTTAAAGAACTATTTGAGATGCTAAAGACACAGGCAGGACTTTAGCCAAGATGGCCGATCTTTTTTTCGTTAACTTACCCCGTTATTTCAAGCGGACAGGTTTAGTTATGTCACCAAGGAAAGAATTAAACTGATGCTTTTCCATTTTCTGTTGAGACATTTTTAATAATACACTCATGTTTTTGGGGTCACAGAAGAAAAAAAACATCAATATTGTGGTTGGTTAATTCGTACAAGCTGTTATTGTCGTTTACTTGAAGTGAGTCATAAATGGTAAAAAATTTGTTTCACACAAAATATATTATAATTAATATCTGATGTTTAATTGAAAGGTTCTTCAGAGGCACAAAAGTACAGAACATTTTAATGACTGGATGAAGGATCGGCACAGTTATGAGCCTTTTACTGTAAGTAGATTTTCCGCTAATTTGACGACGATGTGTGTTTTTACAGTGTAAAACTGAAGTGTATTTTAAAAAGTGTTGTTTTATGAGGCTCAAACAGCAGGTTTGAATGTTACACAGAAAGTTTATTGCCCATTGGCTGATGTTTTTATCATCCCAACAACATCATCATCATATGTGTTTGTACCATCGTATAACAGTTTGTACATCAAATACAACTTCCCCATTGTTTATTCTTGTAACCTCATCACATCAGGAATCAAATGGATTGGATGGACTGACTGGACTAAAAGTGTAGTCTTTTGAAATGGACAGAAACAGTAACCAGAAACCAACTGGTCTGGACTGGTCTGGACTAGCCCAAGTCAGTGACTCTTCTGAGGAAGTGGAGAAGTGGGCAAAAAAAAAAAATCCAGATCTGAAATTGTCCAAATATCCAAATAAAAAGATGTT
The DNA here is from genome assembly GCF_045865225.1 of Trachurus japonicus. NCBI lineage: Eukaryota > Metazoa > Chordata > Actinopteri > Carangiformes > Carangidae > Trachurus > Trachurus japonicus. Next base: position 4,719,185 of record NC_140929.1, read on the forward strand.
TATACAATTGGAGAGTCTTCAGTGCCTCTCATTTATTCTCTGCATTTTAGTCAGAAGTTGTTTTTTGGATGAATTATGCCATCTTCTTTAGTAAATTCTTGAGTGTTCACCTTATAATCTTTATGGGAGTTGTATTTTTCAGATAATTTAACCATTTACATTTTTATTTAGGCTTAAAATGATGCAAAATTGAGGGTTTAGCTCCTACTTAGCACAATCACAGTTAGTTAGCACGGCATAAACTTAGCAAATTTCTCGCAGTAATAAGAATTATTAAGTATATGCTACTGTTTTTTTTGTTTTTTGTTGTTTTTGGTCTGATTATCTAATGTTATTTATTCGCACTAATTAGCGGCATTATCTGGATAGCTTAGCTTGTCCACTTGCTAATTAGCCATTTAGCCTTGGGTTAGCCCTTCGGGAAGGCTGTGCTAAAGATACCAACAATATTAGACGTAATCTGTGACGCTAATAGGCCCATAAATGCTTTTTTCATAACCAACATTTTGCCCATTTTCAGATTAGCCGGGAGCCAAATGACAAGATAGCGTCACACTGCAAAAACTCGAAATCTTACCAAGAATATTTGTCTTATTTCCAGTCAAGACAAATCTCATTATACTTAAAATAAGACTCATCACATAAAAAGTAGCTTGTTTTTAGACACTTTTTACTTCTTTCAAACATATTTTCACTTGAAATAATCTGATAATGGAGCAAGTTTTTATTTCTTATTACAAGCACAAGAAAAACTTGCTTTCACTGGCAGATGTTTCTACTTATTTCAAGTGAAAATTTGTTTGAAACAAGTGAAAATTATCTAAAAACTAGTTAATTTTTTGTGACGAGTCTTATTTTAAGTGGAAAGAGATTAGTTTTGACTAGAAATTAGACATTTTGACAAGAATTAAGACAAATATTCTTTATTTCTTATTACTTTAAATATTCTAAGATTTTGAGTTTTTGCAGTGCATTGGAGTTCCATTATGGTTGGACAGTTTCTTATCTCATTACTCAATGCCAATGTGAACAACAGAGCAGCCTCTCTCTGTTTCTGTATTCATTTCAACCCATTTAAAAATCTGAAAGGTAACAGAGCTGAACTTTAATCTGTGGCCCCGCAGCCCTCTGATCTGACAAAAGCACCTTCGTCTGTCTGCAGAATAAAAATCACTGAGAGACAAAAGGAGCTTCGGCTTCAACTAATCAGATTCCTCCTCATGTATTCATGCTTTTAGAGAAAGTCCTGACTTGGATGTCTCACAGCAGAAAACTGTGTTTAACTAATGTAAAAACCCACAGCTACAGCTCAGGTAGCCCGAGGCAAGGACACTCGGTATCCACGGAGCGAGGAGTCGGAGAGGATCGTCCTGTTTGTGATTCATACAAACCGATCATTCAAGGATGTCTACCCACACAGACTGAGCACCAGATTCACATTCATGGGTTGTAGTATAGTTGTTTCTCCATACAGAAAATTTAATATTAATGACTATTTGTTTGTTCTGAATTCCAATTATCCTGTTTTTTGTGTCTAGTTTGCTTGACTTTAGGGAAGGATTTGTCTCAGACAAAACTGTTTTTATGCCTTGAACAGATAAAACAATCTGATATGAAGGGATCTGGGCTCCAAAGCTCCTCTATCTGCTGTTTTGGTACATTTAAATGTATTTCTGGTGTTTTTTTTCACTACCTTCACTCTTAGATATAAAGACCACCTGCATAAAGAGCTGTGTATTCAAATTTGACAGATGAGCATGAAGATTTAATCCAATAAACTTGGACAATAACAGCACTTCTTAGTCATACCTATAATTATCAGTCCGTTAATAACAAAGTAAGCATATAGAGATAAATATAACAACACTGCCCCTCGGTGTCCTTCATAAAAAACTGCACTTTTAAACAACAGATATAACATTTACTGTATTATTATGTTTTCTACTCAAATTTAATTAGATGACAGTGTTCAACTACAACCAGCAGGGGGCGATGGTGTGTGTGTTCTCACTCAGTTCAAAATGAATGACAGACAGTGTGATTAAGTCAAGTTACATTTTATTCAGTTCACAGAAAACTCTGCACAAGAAATTATAGATTTCACTAAATTTACCTCATTTAAAAAGCTCATAGAAAAGTGTCAGCTTAAATAAACTTACAAGCATCTTAAATAAACAAATAAATATTAAGGATGTTGTGTAACACTTTATTATTCTATGGGCCCATAAGTTCCTGCTCTTATACAACATCGGAGGAAGTTTCCTGGAAAGAAGAAAAATAGAGACGATGTTCACCATGTGCAGTTTAGAGATAATTAGTTAAAATTCTAGTGCAAGCGTACAAATTAAATTAAGCACATGTCTAATTTATTATTCTATTAATAAAATAAGCCATCAGTGAAAATAAGTATGTTTTTCCTTTTAGAAAATATTAGGATTGTGTTTCTTTCCAGGAAACATTCAACCACAAAAAACACAAGTAAATTACAGACTTGTAAAATAAAGGGTAAAGCTTTATTTCACAGGTCTGTAATTTTTATTTTTTTATATAATTTGTAATTAATTTATAGGAAGTCATCTGGTTCAGCTCAGAGGGAAACAAGACAAGAGAGTTTCATGTCACTGTCACTAAAGCTTTTACATTAGAGAACTCTTCCCAGGAAATTACAGAGTCATAAAATAAACTTGTCACCCCAATACAGCGTCACTGATGTCTGCCGGAGACTTTTTTTAATCTAAACTCACATCAGAGGAGTAACACCTGTCTGAAAGAGTCGATTTAGCAGTTTACTTCCAGTCTCAGAGACATCAAACCGACTGAGTGGCTGATCTGTGGGAACAGGAGGTTTTACGGACTGTTCCTTTAAAGCTGAGGCAGGTGAAGGTGAAGAATATAAAAATAATTTAATTATATTGATGTTGGAGCATCAGGTAAAGATGAGTTTGGTGATATTCCGTTAATAAATCCCATTAAAGACCAAAAGCAACAATAAAATTTCACAATAAATTCACCACATCAGCATCAACAAACAGCTGATTTAATGGTTTCACTAAATATTAAATGGCAAAATGTTCAAACATTCACTCTTTAAATATAACTAATGATTATTCTCATTATCAATTAATCTGCTGATATTTTCTCAATTCAGACAAAACTATAAACATTTTTTCTTTCACCATTTCCCCACCATTAATAAATGAAACTATCGATACATCACCCAACGAGATAAGCAGCTTTAATTTAAATAATGAAAATAATCATTAGGTAATCTAGATCGTCTGAAAATAACTCAGAAAGTATAAGAAATTAACATTGTTGTCGGTTTTGGGTCTTCTTACAACACAAAAAAATCAGAATAAAACCAAACACATTTACATTTTCCTGGCTTGAGAGACGAGGAGCGACAGATGGAGCGAAGGAGGAGGAGGAGAAAGTGAAAGTGCAGGCTTGTGCCTATTAAGCAGAGAAGTGAAACTGAACTTTTATTTTGACAATCATTCAATGTAATATTCTATAATTTTACTGTCTGACTCTTCTTGTGTAAAGAGCCGAAGAGCAGTTTTAGTTCATCATCCTCACTGTGAGTGCATGAAAAAGATCAGAGAGGCCGTTTTCACTGCAGGAACTGAACTGAACGAGCTCAAAGAAAGAAACAAAGAGCAACAAACTAAACCCACAGAAACATGTGACAAGATATAGTGATGTATACTGTATATACAGCTCTGGAAAAAATTAAGAGACCACTTCAAAATGATCAGTTCCTCTGGTTTTACCATTCATAGTTAATGTGTTTGGGTAAAATGAACACTTTTGTTTCATTCTATAATAACCTACTGACAAAATTTCTCCCAAATTGGAAATAAAAATATGTAATTTAAAGGTTGGGTCTGGAGTTTTGTGAAAAAAGTTAAAGCATTTATTTGAAGAAAATGGCAACAGGTCAAAATAACAAAAAAGAACTTAGGAAGAGTTTAGAAATCAACATTTGTGCAATAAATAATACCAATTTTTAATCACAACAGTGTTTTTTTTATTTATTTATAATCTTTCTTCCTCATTTAATATATGATTTGGTGAACTTCAGGTGATCAGCTAAGTAGAGTGAGGTGTGCTTGTTATGTGTTGGAGTTCAATAGACACTGGAATCGATGGCTGCCATACATGTGGAAGAAGAAGCTGATTTATTAATTTTTTTCCCAGAACTGTATATATTCATTATATAATTCTTTTAAAATATGTTTTCTGTGCAATCGTGTTGTTTAATAAGAGAAAAAACATAAAATATAATAGAAAATCCTAAATCACAACTGGGCCCCATTTAACGATTCAGAAAAAACAGAAACACAAAAAAAAAAACCAACCAGAAAACAGAAGCTGTTCGTCGAGTTCCTGCAGAGGAGGCGGCCAGAGTGGGGGTGTGTGGGGGGCGTCTCAGCTGAGGTAGGTGAGGACAGACGGTGAGGGTGGGGTATCAGGGGTATCGGGGCGTCTCAGCTGAGGTAGGTGAGGATGACGGACTGGATGGGCAGCCTGCAGACCGGACACAGCTTGTTCCTCTTCTTCAGCTTGCGGGCGCAGACGTAGCAGGACATGAGGTGTCCCGTCCGCCCGTGCACGATGCAGCCGTTCTTCGGCCGCGACTGGCAGATGAGGCACGGGTCCAGGCACGAGTCCGGCAGCCGCCACTCCGCCGACGTGCTGCGCTCCAGCTCGGGGACCACGGCAACGGTGGCGGCGGCGATGGTGGTGGAAAGAGGAGGAAGAGGAGCAGAAGGAGGAGGGGGAGGCAGTGGAGACGAGGCAGTGGGGGACGATGGGAGAAGCTCCTGGGAGTCGAGGGAGGAGTAGCAGGACGACGACGACGGTTGGGATGACGACGAGCACATGAGGTCCTGGGAGCTGGGAGCAGAGGGGGGGGCCGATGAGTCGGTCAGACTCAGGGAAGGAGTCTTCGCTCGTTTCCCGTCCGGAACGTCGACGCCGTCGTTCTCCTCCGCGTCTGAACCTTCAGGAATTCACAATCAGAAAGGTTGTTATTGCAAAAAGAGCTGCAACGGTCACTTCACAGCACTAAGGACTTGATGTGGTGTCAGGTGCAAACACAAACACTAAACTAAACTAAAACTAAACTAAATTAAACTAAAACTAAACTAAACTAAACCTAAAACTAAACTAAACTCACTAAGCTAAACTCACTAAACTAAACCAAACCTAAAACTAAACTAAACTCACTAAACTAAACCAAACCTAAAACTAAACTAAACTCACTAAACTAAACTATACATAAAACTAAACTAAACTCACTAAACTAAACTATACATAAAACTAAACTAAACTCACTAAACTAAACCAAACCTAAAACTAAACTAAACTCACTAAACTAAACTATACCTAAAACTAAACTAAACTAAACTAAACTCACTCAACTAAACTCAATAAACTAAAACTAAACTCATGAAACTAAAACTAAACCAAAAACTAAACTAAACTAAACTAAACCTAAACTAAATTGACTAAACTAAACTAAACCAAACTAAAACTAAACTAAACTAAACCAAACTAAAACTAAACTAAAGTAAACTAAACCTAAAACTAAAATAAACTAAACTAAACTCAGTAAACTAAACTAAACTAAACCTAAAACTAAACTAAACTAAACTAAACCCAAACTAAACTCAGTAAACTAAACTAAACTAGACTAGACTCCTACCTGGAGTGTCTTTGGCTGCTGATTGGCTGCTGGGCTTCGTGGGCAGGGCTTTGGGACTGGAGGGGGCGGAGTTAGAGACATTGAGGGACTCGTCCGGCAGCCAATCGTGGCGCAGCGTCCAGCAGCGGAGACAGTTTCTGGGGAGGGGGGGGTTCAGCTCGTCGCACTTCACACACTTCCAGTAATCCTGAGAACACACACACACACACGCTGTTAGGACGACATCAATGTGTGTGTGTGTGTTGTGTGTGTGTGTGTTGTGGGTGTGTGTTTGATCAGTGTGTGTGTACTCACGGCTTCTGTGATCTCCGTGTCTTCATCGAACGAGTCTTCATCCTCTGCCTCCACGATGGTGACCTCGTACACCTGGACGGACAGGTGAGAAGAGAAAAGGGGGCGGGGTTTAAGGTTTAAGATCTCCAGATAGATAGATAGATAGATAGATAGATAGATAGATAGATAGATAGATAGATAGATAGATAGATAGATAGATAGATAGATAGATAGATAGATAGATAGATAGATAGATAGATAGATAGATAGATAGATAGGTGGACAGGTGAGGTGGGCGGGGCCTTTACCTGGTCATCAGCTGACAGAGAGGCGTCGTCCTCGTTGTAATCGTCAGAATCGATCGACTCGACCTCGAATTCGACGCTGAAGTTGTCGCTGTCCGAGTCCGAGGCCGGGACCGTGACCTCTGACCTCCCAGACTGAACACACACACACGAACACACACACAGGGGTCAGTGTTATGAACCAATACAACTCCTCTAGATGTGTGTGACACATAGTTAACTACAATTAAGACTAAAACTGAAACTAGCAGTGAAAAAGTAATTTAGTAAACTGGCAAGGCAATTTTATTTGTACAGCCTATTTTTAGAAACAATTTGTCTCAAAGGGCTTCACATGGCATCACAACAACATCCTCTGCCCTTAGACCCTCACATCCACTGAGGAAAAACTCCCAGGAGAACCCTTTTAACAGGGAAAAATATTTGAGAAACCTCAGGGTGAGCAACAGAGGAAGGAACCCTCACCCAGGGCGGGTGGACGTGCAAAAGATGTTGTTACAGACAAGAAAATAATTTTAAAATGACAATTTTTCCACAAACATTTCCAAGAAGGGGGGGAAACCGCCATTCCAACATCCCACCAGTCCGACATCCCACCAGTCCGACATAGGCCTCTAATTGTCTAAATGGCAACACTTAATTTTCTATCAAATGTCCCGTCATTCCGACAATTCTTGCCTCCTACGGTCGGAATGACGGTATTTTCTTCTTTTTTTATTAAACATCTCGCCTTTCCGACAATTCCTTCAATAGCGCATTTTTTCCCCAAACGATTTTGCACTGGTTGGGTTTAGGCAATAAAGAAATGAGTTGGTTAAGTTTAGCAAAAAGACCAGGTAGTGGCAAGACAGGCCAGATAAGTAGGAGGGAGTCACCTGTTGAGTAACGCACATTTCCTTACATTGCGAATATAAGCCTTGTCGGAAAGATGGAACGATGGTATGTTGGAATATATAGTGGGATGTCTAAATGGTGGGATGTTGGAATGACAGCATGTAACCTTCCAAGAACTAAATAAAAACTACAATGAACAATGCAAAACTAACTAAAACTGAACCGATTTGCAGAAAACATCAGCTTAGTCTTTTAGTTTTCTGGAAAACGCCACAGCTCAATATGGGACGACTTGGGAGTACGACCCACAGGTAGATAAGAGGACTGATAAGAACTTTATGGGATGCAACTAAAAGGGAAAAATCCCACAAATTTTAGGGTTCATCTTCAGAGGTCTGACAGAGGATTTCTCCTAAAACATGAAAAACTAAGACGAAATAAAAACTAGTCAATTGGTCAAAAATAAAAACTGAATGAATGAATGAAAATGTAAAGAGAGACTCACTGTGCTGTGCGAGTCTGACGATTGGCTGCTCCGTCGGTCACACGCCAGTCCACCAATCACACACCAGGACAGGCTGTCGTCGAAGGTGAGGGAGTAGCTGTCGGACCTCCTCCTCTTCCTGCTCTCCCCTCCCTCCTCTTCCTCCTCCGACTCTTCCTCCTCCTCCACCTCCTCTTCCTGGGAGGGGCCTGAGGAGATTACCGTACGTTTAATGGAGTTGTGTTACAGTCAGAAGATCACAGGTTTGTTTCTGAGAAGAAGCAGCGAGGTGACGACGTCTCCGAGGAGACACTCACCTGGGTCGTTGCTCCGGCAACTCCTCCTCCTCCTCCGCCTCCTTCGCCTCCTCCTCCTGTCTGGTGATGAAGAGCGGCTTTCTGACTCCCCGTCCTTTAAAAACGCAAACACACACACACTTTTATTAGGACTCAAATCTGTGAATTTTAATCTATCAATAAATAAAGTCATAGTTTTACAATAAATAAAGTCATAGTTTTACAATAAAAAAGTCATAATATTACGATAAAGTCATAATATTTTAATCTGTTAGAGGAGGAGAGTTGTTAAAATGAGGCTGTGGAGCATTTTGAGAAGTTGTACTTTAGTATATCTTTCACAAACAAGGAGATACTTAATCTTTTTGCACATCAGCACCACATTGTACAACAGTATCAGGACTTTGAAAAGAAATATGCAAAGAAAATGCATCTGTTCTGCAGAAAGAACCAGGCGGACTTGAAGGAAATCGTTGCTTTTTCCTCATAAAACTGCCACTTTATTCTTTATTATTCTTATATTCACAAAGTCCAGGGTTTCCCGCAGCGCTTTCCTGTTAACAGGAACAAAGAGCTGGCGCCTAAACTAACGTCTTAAAAAAATAAAAGTGTAGCGATATTCGCCGCCGCCGTCGTTGTATAAATAAACTAAATTAGAAACAAACAAAACAAAAAAACATGTTCTGAAGTAGGAACTGATCAAGTTTCATTTATTTCTAAAAAGTTTTGCCACAATTTTTGATGCCTTCAGAAAGGTCTGTGACTGAAACATTGGCTAACTAAATATTTCAAGCGAGAATAAGTTTCTCTACTAGTCTCTACACAATTTTGCCTAAAATCTGCCTCAAATTGAACTTAAAAATATATTTTACATGTTTAGGACATAAACTATAATGTCACAAAGCCGTGTGTCTCACCTCTGTCCCCCTCTTCTCTCTCTCGGTTTGACTGTCGGCTTCGTCGGAGTTCGGTTGTGAGTCTAAAAAACAAAAACAGAAATAAATAAAGTTAGTCTGAGAAGTGAAGGTCTGAGCAGTTCACTGACATCACGCCTCTAAAATAAACCAGATGTTGTTTCTGAGTTGTGTTTACAGCTGGATACAGTGATAGGTAGACAAGAGTCACAAAGACCCCACAGTACAGAAACAGTTTTGTTCCTGCTGCTGTTTGTCTTTTAAATTAGTTGCATTGCACCTTTTACCCCTTTTCACTGAGGTTTAGCTCTTTATTTATGTATTTTATTACTTATTTCATTTATCCTTTATCTATTTGTCTTATAACTTATTCACTTCTCCCTGCGTCATGCTCTTGAACCACAATCAGTGAGTTTTATTTCTGTCCAAATCTACCATACAGGTATTAATAAAGTTAATGTCCCAATATAATTTCCCCTCCATCACCCAAACCTTCCTGCTGATGGGAACAGACAGATCATCTATTCATAGGACTGATGTTCCTTCCCTGTTCTACTCAACAGAGAGAACCTGTTCTACTTCTGGTTCCTGTTTCAGTCAACAAACATCTATAAATGTCACAGTACAAAGTTCTCACCTTGACTCTTCACAGCCACCAGGTTCTTGGTGATCATGGCAAACAGAACTCTGCAACACAAACGTCGTTCGTTAGCAACATAAAACTACAGAAACATTTTGTGTTTAGACCTTTAACTACAGAAACAGATGTTTTTATATCAGTAATTAAAGGGATAGTTCACCCAAAATTGAAATTTCAGCAGTGCATGTCTATATAACGGTTGCAAATGGATACCAACTGTCTTCGTAACAAAAAGACACACCAAAAAGCCTCCAAATACCTCCATGCTGCTCGTATGTAATGTCCGTCTTGTATTGAAGCCCCGAAATGCGAAATTGTCCCGAAAAAAATTAAATAAGTCTATATTTCAAGCTTGTTTTGTAGCGGAAGCTTCTCGAAGCTCCTCTTCCCGGTTCGTCAAATTTGGACGAACTGGGAAGAGGACAGCCCCTTGTTCGTCCAAATTTGACGAACAACGGACATTACATACGAGCAGCATGGAGGTATTTGGATGTTTTTTGGTGTGTCTTTTTGTTACGAAGACAGTTGGCATCCACTTGCAACCGTTATATGGACATGCAGTGCTACGCCGAGACCCCCTGTAACTCAGAGAAGCCACGGAGGACTCTGAAACTTCTCCCAGCCCTTAGTCCACATGAGGGTGAGTAGATAATGAGTGAAATTTCAATTTTGGGTGAACTATCCCTTTAACCCTCAGAGCAAACAAACAAACAAACACACAAAAACTCACCGTGGCTCTTTAACAGAGAAGCTGTCGACGCCCAGCACTCGCCCCAGTGCATCCTGGGAGCAGTGGACGATGTGCTGCTGCTTCTGGTCGTACAGCTGTTTCTGGATGATGTACTGGCCGAGGTAGAACATCACCTGCAGGACGACGAGCAGCAGCAACAAACACAACGTCACGTGAGGCGTTCAAACGTACTGGGAAACTTTAATTTACCCACACAGACATTTTCCCTTCAACTGTTTTAGTGTTTTACCTCTTTCATGGTGAAAACGTCTTTAGTGGCTCCTGCAAGTTGAAGCAGAGAGCGAAACTCCACCTTCGGTCTCACCTGCACACAAACACAAACACACAGGAAAACGTCAGGTCGCACAGTCACCAAGGTTAAATAAAATAAAGGTTAAATTAACCAGTCAGTACAGAAGTCAGTAGTTCTCACCAATTTGTTGTCGTCACTGGTGTCGGTGCTGAGGTCTGCATCAGCCGACATAGTGAAGCTGATTGTTCCTGCACACACACAAAGATACACAGACTCATTAAAGATCATATGATTATTCTAAAGTTAAACACAAGACTAAAAAAACCCTGAGGTTTCAAAGCTTTTCATCAAAACTGGGTTATTTATTGACTCTCACTGAATTCAGCTTCTTTCATTTGGTCAATAAAGTTTAATTTAGAAAAAAAAAAGTTATTTATCATTAATTAATAAAGTTATAAATAATCTTAAGATTCAGTTTAGATCTGGTTTCAGAAGAAAACAGCTATTACATGAATGAACATGAACAGTTATTTAATGAAATTTAATGAAAAAAGCATCTGATACAGGATATAAATCCTCTACAACAGACTCAAATAATTAACAACATACAGAAATTAAACACAAACCCATACATAATCACTTAAAGCCTGTGGAAACATGACTTTAAATCGTAAAAATGCTTATATTATATCAAAGTCCAGTATAACAGAATAGTCCCCAAAAAAAATCTCCCACATTACTACAAAGAAAAACTACAAAAAAAAGAAAGAAAAACAAAGAAAAGAAAAGATTATTGAAGTTAAGTTATTAAACCATTGAACCTAATTCATTTCACAACATGTAGGTCTGACCTGGAGCAGCAGCAGGGTTCAAATATTGATTATAGATTTGGTATTGATCATCATTGTTGTGACCCGGTGAAATAACAGCTGGAACAAACAGACTTTAACACCTGATTATAACCGTTCTGAGCTCAACATCTGGATTTGATCTGATCTGTATTTAACCTGCTGTGGTTCAAGTGTCTTTTAAACAACAGAACAATAATAAAAACACCTCACACACACACACACACACTGCACTGAACCTGACACACAACCTGTTGATCAGCGTCTAGTTGTATGTAACTTGAATTATTAATGAGGTATTAATGTATCGCTGAGAGTCTAAATCAATTATTTATCATCTTAATATCAGCTGAACAGTGTCGTCTGTGCAGAGCAAAACGACTGAAACTATAATCATCATTATGAAACTGATTAAATGTTTCATCATCCTGCTGAGTCATTATTTGACGGATATGAAAAGCCAGAAAAAAACACTACACCATACAAATGACCAACAACTGTTTTCCAATACTATAAATTATCTCAGGGGAAAACTCAACTTGTAAAAGTAAAATTTAGACATTTAACATTACAGATTACATTTTCCTGACAAAAACTATCATGATGTTGTCAAGAAACTATCAACAATTCAAATAAATCGACAAAAACTGTATCAGCAACCACTCAAATAATGAAACAACGATTTCTTATTTCCATTTTTAAGCAAAAATACGAGAGCTGCTAAGAATTTACAGATATTAATGCTTTAGTTTTTCATATACTAAACTAAGAAGCAGCTGACACAATCTCAGGGGAAAACTCAACTTGTAAAAGTAAAATTTAGACATTTAACAATTAACATTACAGATTACATTTTCCTGACAAAAACTATCATGATGATATTGTCAAGAAACTATCAACAATTCAAATAAAATCGACAAAAACTGTATCTGCAACTACTTAAATAACGAAACAACAATTTTCTATTTCCATTTTTAAGCAAAAACACCAAGAGTTGCTAAGAATCTATAGACATTAATGCTTTAGTTTTTCATATACTAAACTAAGAAGCAGCTGTCACAACTTTCGGATAATTTATTAAGAAAACTTTAAATGAAATAATCAAGGAAACAAACAGCAGATGATTTATGAAATGAAAACTAAAGTTAGTTCCAGACCAAATCAGACCAGATCAGTAAAATTTAAGTCATTTAACATTTGTAAAAACATAGATATTCATCCTGTGCACATTGTGTTCAGTTATAATAAATAAGACAAAAACAAGCGTCTTACCAGTATAATACAGAGAGGGTTAGGGGATGTGTCAGCAGCAGTTCATCCTGTGCAAGTAAAAATAGATAAAGTGCAGTCAGAGATGGGTAGAAGAGAAGTGCAGCCTCTTATAGAGCAGCTCAGACATGTCAGGACTAGACCAGCCTCGCGTCCCGGCCTCGACCGACTGGAGCCTATCAGAGTCCGACGGGGCCACTGGCTCAGGGCTGAGTCAGCTGTTGCACGTTTCGTTTGTAAACCGACTGTATACCAGCTGATTTAATCACACACAGCTTGGTGGAGACATGCCGAGACTAGTCCACGATGACTCACTGGTTACAGGTAACCCACGCTAACCAGTGGTTACCTTGGCAACGGGGGCTAAAGGGGCGATGCTGAGCAGACCTGAAGGCTCCAGCAGCAGCAGCAGATTAAGGCTTTAAGGGACTGTGACAGGGGGGGAGTGGATGGAAATCAAACTGCAAATCATCTTCCCACATAATTAATTCAGGCATTAAATAATATTCACTCGAAAACACTTTAATATATTAAGAATTTGTTGTTTTCTTCTTAAAAACCCAAGCAGGAAATGGATTAAAGTGCAAGAGCGGTGTGAGGGAATACTAAGGGGAAATGTTAAAATGTATTTATTACCATGGGGGGAAAAAAGAGGAAGTATCTTAGAGGAACAAATGAGATACAGAACAGAGCTGCTCTCATCTAAAGCTGTGAATGATTAATCAACGAATGCATGATTGCTTTCTGAAGAATGATTAATTGTTTTAGTCCTGGTTACAGCCCATGATCAAATGTGATGATTTGATTTGCCGCTTCTCTTTGTCAGCTTTCACAGTAAAATGATTATTTTGGGGATTATAACATTATTTTAGCGTTAGGAAAGTTATAAAAAATAAAAACACAGAGCTACTTCTCATTTAACCTGTTGATTCTCTGCATATGCATCAGATAAATACAACTTAATATGCAACGTTAGATTCACACATCTTGGATCTCAGGATGAAAAACTTTAAAATATGGTAATAAAGCTGCAACAAGTGTTAAATGAATCAACAGTTTTCATTACAGCTGTTTGGACAAAATACAAATACTACTGCTCTCTTTCTACTAATAGAAATCAATAAATCAAGAAGATGATTAACATTACAGTGTCATGCAAAAGTTTTGGCACCTGGGGTCAAAGTTCCTGTTAATGTGAACGGTTAAGCAAGCGGAAGATGAAATGAAATGATGTGATGTCCAAAAGGCATAACGTTAATCATGAGACACTCTTTTTGCAGTATTTTAAGCAATATCAGTGTATTATTTTTGTTTTGTACAATTGCAACAGCCTGCAAAAGAATGGGGAACCCAGGAGACTTGAGCTCTCAGATAACTTTGACCAAGGTATCAGACAAGATATTTACTATTTAAATGCAAAACTTTGCTGCAGGCTCTTTGAAAAAAATTAAATAAATAATATATATATCTTTTTAATGTAAAGGGAATGTGTCATCTGTGACTTTTGGAGATCATTTCATCTTCCACTTGATTAACTGTTCACATTAACAGACATTTTGATCAGGGGTGCCCAAACTTCTGCATGATACCACTGTGTATTCAGATTAGATGCAGCCTTTGATATTAATAATCTTCTCAACTGCAACACAAACACATGCATTTGCACACAACCTGCCCAGACATAACCCCGCACAGTTCAGCCCTGTGTTTCGTCTTTGCCTGGCACGTTTTGGCCCTGTAGTGAATATGTCTGGACAGCTGTCTGAGTGTGACTCTACAGAAAAAGTGAGTAGTACCAACAGCTGACTCATGGTGCGTCAGCTGTTGGGGGGCTGTTACCATTACAACACAGACACATACACACACATACACGTAGTAGAAAATATGCCCGGACTTGTCCCGCTCTGCCTCTGTCCCACTGACTTTCTGTTTCATAAACACACACAGCTGCAGACAGAGGACAGGCTCACTACCACCACAACAGGACTATCAGAGTTTCACTATCGCACATTAATAGGAGCTTAATGTGCAGGAAAAACCTCAATTTAAACAACAGAAAGACTTAGATTTAAATATGTTTTGTTTATGCGCTGCACAAGTTGCTGAATTGAACGTGGCAGCTTGTTTATCTACCGACAAATATATCCATTAAAACTAAAGCCACAGGATGCACCAACTTAATGTTAGATAATTACAACATTCACGACAACGTACCATTTTAAAATCACAAGTTAAAAGCAAAACTAATGGTTAATGTAGCTGTTAGTTTGATGACAAACCTGCACACGTGAGATAAACCCAACGTTTAACAATGTAATGTAGGAATAGAATAAGCTCCAGTTGATAAAAACAAGTAATACAATAAATAACGGTTACACAAGATATAATATTGTTCGTTTGCCCATGTAGAAACGAGCCCCCACCAAGCAAAAAGCTAGGCCCATCGCTGCCTCTCTACGCGGGCTCTGCTCAGCCACGCAACGCCGAGGCTCCGCGGCCTGTTAGCATGCTGCTAACCAACTGCTAAACTTGCGCCACTTCTCTGAAGGATTTACAGCACAAAGCACTCGACTTTTAGGTAAGTTTAAAGCAGAAATAAGCGGAATATTTGTGTTAATATAAGTCTTAAATAGTTATATCTTCCGACGGCAATCACTTACATTGAGTGTTTAGTCCGTAACACGGGTCTGTCAGTAGCCGTTGACAACTGTAGGCGAGTGTTGGTTGACTTGACTACAGTACTCTGGTGTGTTGAGCTGTTTGTGTGGCGCCTCTAGTGGCCAAACGCAGTCACTGCATCCAGATCAATTATAAATATTACAATTTCCTTGATTTTCCCGCCGTTTTATCAACTTTAACCAGAAAATATGTAGAATTTACTTATTTTTTTACAATTTGTAATAATTTTAATAATACTTTATATCATATTAGCTTTACTGCATTGATGCACAAGTTGGATTTTTCTGCTGTTGTAGGTATGAAAATAACTTTGAGCAGCAATTATTTCCATTGTATGTGAATCTGATGTTTTTTTCCCCCTACACTGCAAAACCCCCAAATCTTTACAAGAATATTTCTCTTATTTCTTGTCAAAATGTCTAATTTCTGGTCAAAACTAAACTCTTTCCACTTAAAATAAGACTCATCACTTAAAAATTAACTTGTTTTTATATCATTTTCACTTGTTTCAAACAAATTTTCACTTGAAATAAGTAGAGAAATCTGCCAGTGAAAGCAGGTTTTTTGTGCTTGTAAATAAGAAAGAAAAACTTGCCCCATTATCACATTTTTTAGTGAAAATCTGCTTGAAAGAAGTAAAAAGTGTCTAAAAACAAGCTACTTTTTATGTGATGAGTCTTATTTTAAGTAGAATGAGATTTGTTTTGACTAGAAATAAGACAAATGTTCTTGGTAAGATTTTGAGTTTTTGCAGTGTATCTCAGGCTCATTTAATCCAACTATGAGACAAACTGTAATAAATGTCATAGAACAAGTGCAGTACTCCCTATCACTGAGTCTATTCTTCTTTTTAAACACTTGTTTGGCTTGGAGAATTAGGTCTTAATCAGAATGAAATAAATGTAAATGTTACCAGAATCAAATTAAAAAAAAAAAAAGAAAGATTTTGTGTTCTGTTTGCCACACAATCACCATCATTTGTCATTTTGCATTTATTTGTATGGTCAACAACTTATTCCACTATAATAAAAACTATATGATAACTATACACTGTTTCATTATGTCACTTTTTATATTCATTCCATTCAGCTTGTTCTTTATCTTTTTTATATAATTTTCACATTTGGATTTAACACATTATTTAGAACCAGTATTATTACAAATAAAGTTGACATTAACCCACTACAGGAAACACAGGCTTTTATTTTGCAAAAAAAAAAAGATTAACACAATTCAAAGAGACAACAGTTATTCAAATTTCAAACTATGTGTGTGAGTGTGTGTGTGTGTGTGTGTGTGTGTGTGTGTGTGTGTGAATGTGTGTATATATGAGTTCATGGCTGTAACTCGTAGCCCAGTGGATCGAAGCCTCGGTCCAACAGAGCGAGCGACGACTCCCTCAGCTTCTGCAGGAACCTCCTCAGCTCCTCTTTAGAGAAAACCTGTGGAGATGATGAAGAAAAATGGTGAAGTCTTTTATATTAATCAAACAAACAAAAAATCTGGACTCACAAATATGATAAAACACGCTCTTAACCCTCCTGTTGTCCTTCTGGGTCAAATTGACTCAATCTGTTCCCTTCCTCCATCATTCCTTCTTTCCTTCCTTCTTTCCTCAATCCTTTTTCCCTTCCTTCTTTCCTTCCTTTCTTCCCTTCCTTCCTTCCCTTATTCTTCCTTCCTTGAACAAATCTGTTCCCTCCCTCCATCTTTATTTCCTTCCTTTTTCCCTTCCTTCTTTCCGCAGTCCTTTTCCCCCCTTCCTTCCTTCCTTCTTTTTTGACCCAATCGGTTCCCTCCCTCCATCTTTATTTCCTTCCTTTTTCCCTTCCTCAATCCTTCTTTCCTTCCTTTCTTTCTTCCTTCCCTTCGTCCTTACTTCTTCTTCCTTCCTCTTTTGATCCAATTGGCCTGATCTGTTCCCTATCCCTCCATCTTTCTTTCCTTTTCCCTTCTTCCTTCCTTCTTCTTCCTTCCTTGAACAAATCCGTTTCCTCCCTCCATCTTTATTTCCTTCCTTTTTCCCCCTTCCTTCTTTCCACAATCCTTCTTCCCTCCCTTCCGTCCTTACTTCCTTCCTTCTTTTTTGACCCAATCTGTTCCCTCCCTCCTTCTATATTTCCTTCCGTTTTCCCCTTCTTTCTTTGCCTTTGTCCTTCCTTCCTTCCTTCCCTTCATCCTTACTTCTTCTTCCTTCCTCTTTTGATCCAATTGACCTGATCTGTTCCCTATCCCTCCATCTTTCTTTCCTTTTCCCTTCTTCCTTCCTTGAACAAATCTGTTCCATCTCTCCATCTTTATTTCCTTCCTTCTTTCCACAATCCTTTTTCCCTCCCTTCCTTCCTTCTTTTTTGACCCAATCTGTTCCCTCCCTCCATCTTTCTTTCCTTTTCCCTTCCTTCTTTCCCTTCTTCCTTCCTTGAACAAATCTTTTTCCTCCCTCCATCTTTATTTCCTTCCTTTTTCCCTTCCTTCTTTCCACAATCCTTTTTCCCTTCCTTCCTTCCTTACTTCTTTTTTGACCCAATCTGTTCCCTCCCTCCTTCTATCTTTCCTTCTGTTTTCCCCTTCCTTCTTTCCTTCCATCTTTCCCTTTATCCTTCCATCCTTCTAGTTACCTGGTAGAGACGATGCTGGTCGGAGGAGATGATGTCAGCGAGCCGCAGCGCCTCCTGGTGTCTGGAGGAGTTCTGCAGCACGCTGAGCAGCAGGAAGCTGAGGCGAGGCAGACACAGAGAACGCAGCGCCGCCATCTGGTGGCTGCGCTCTTCGTCCTGCTCCGAATCCTAAAAAACACAACAGGACAAACCGCTTAAAGGGATAGTTCAACATTTTGGCAAATTGGCCCATTGCCATAATCCCTATAGTCATAGCAGTAGGTTCGTTACCTTTAATTGTCGGTGCAAGCTATTTTTAGAACGGTGGAGCAGAGCTGTGAGCTGCTCAGAGCTACGCTACAAAGGCTAATGGGATTTTTTTGGTTTCCCTCATCAAACTCATCAAATACACAATCCAACAACTCCACAACGCTCTGGTGGACAAGTTGTGAGCTGCACATTCACCACGCTATGAGATAATAACACAACGTTACCACACAGAGTTGTTTTAGAGGGAAATTCATGCAAAACCGCTGATGCATGTTGCCTTCAGGGACAGTTTTTCATCAAGCAGCCTCTGCATTTCCCTCTAAAACAACTCTCTCTGGTAACGTTGTGTTATTATCTCATAGCGTGGTGAATGTGCAGGTCACAACTTGTCCACCAGAGCGTTGTGGAGTTGTTGGATTGTGTATTTGATGAGTTTGATGAGGGAAACCAAGAAATCCCATGAGCCTCCGTAGCGTAGCTCTGAGCAGCTCGCGGCTCTGCTCCGCCGTTGTAAAAATAGCTTGCACCGACAATTAAAGGTAACAAACCTACTACTAAGACGGGTCCCTTTAATATCAATTAACAGTTTATCACTAATAGATGGGCACTGGACATAAAAATCCAATAAACTAGTTATTTATTGATACATACACAGTCTCTAGATTAAGAAAATATGATAAAGTTGTTAAGACACTTCTTTATTTTGATATATTTGATTCTCACATATAAGATATATATAATTTTCTGTAGACTTTGTTGCACTGATGTTGTGAATATGTAATTGTCTTGTTCTCACAGAGGAAACAGACTTTGTTTTTTGTTCTTAACGCCTGGAGCTGTGTCGCACAGGAACTGAATTGAGTTCCTGTTTATTTCAACACCAAAACAAAAGTTTTAGTTCCTTCGTTTCTCAAAAAAAGTTTCCTGCAGCTCTGGGAGTTTTCCTGCCATAAACAATAACCTGTCTGTTGTCGACCATCCATCCTCCGTCGACGAACAGCAGCACGTTGTAGATCCTCTCCTTCACGTCTTCGGTCAGGACGTCCAGACGACACGACCAGGAGGACAGCGAGGTCTGACACACAAACAGATAAGAGGTGTGTGTTATACTCATACAGTATTATACTGTTTGTGTGTGTTTATTAGGGGTGTCACGATTTCGATTTTTTATCGAAATCGATCGAAATTACGTCATGGTCTCGAGCATCAAAGTCAAAGAGAGGATAGACGAAAATTATGATAATGTACAGATATAAATATATTTGTTTCAAAACCTTGGGGGCAATTTTGGCCCTGATTTTTGGGGGCATTCTTGGTAAAATTGTTACCTTTATATTGTAAATAAATTATTTAAATGTGACCATAGTGCCTAATGTGATACATTATGGAAATTGCATCACTTATATGTAGCCCATCTTTTGAAATAAGATTTACTGTACAAAATTTGATGAATAAAACCAATGATCGTAGACTAGACTAGTCTGAAAATGGCATAGGCCTCTGTGCTGTAAGAAAAAGAAAAAAAAATCGAGAATCAAATCGAATCGAATCGAGGATTTGGAGAATCGTGACACCCCTAGTGTTTATTGCTGTGTGTGTGTGTGTGTACCTGGTACTCCTTCTCTCTCATCTCATTAGCTACTCTCTCTGTGAACTTTGCTTCGGGAGCCGGCGCTGGTTTCTGAGGGGCAGAGCTGCTGTGGCTGAACCAGTCAGTGAACGCCTCATGAGCTTCCTGCAAGAGATTAGGGAAGACACACTCAGATCAATAATGTTTATTGATACAGTGTCAGCAGCACTCTATTAGCCATTTTCCACTCAAGCGGTTTAAGGAACCCCAAGGCGACGATGCTTCACGGAGCGAAGTGTGATTTAACTCCTCCTTAAGGATCATTTTCACCGCTCTGGTGTTTTATGTGTTTTACAGACTGTGTAAATCTTGGAAGAAAATGAAATCCAATATTACAATTTATGACCTAATATCTGCAAAACTAATGAGATTTTCATCAGTTTAGCATTAATTAACAATTGTTAGCATGTTAGCACATCAATCTAAGCTGATGATCATGGTTAAAGGGATAGTTCACCCAAAATTCAAATTTCAGCAGGGCCCTGTGCAGCACTGCATGTCCATATGACGGTTGCGAACGGAGCTCACTTTTCTTCGTACAAAAAGACACACCAAAAAACATCCAAATACCTCCATAGTGCTCGTCTGTAATGCCCCTCTTGTATTGAAGCCCCAACATGAGAAATTGTTCCGAAAAAAATTAAATAAGTCTATATTTTAAGCTTGTTTGTAGCAGAAGCTCCCAGCACTACAAACAAGCTTAAAACATAGACTTATTTAATTTTTTTCGGAACAATTTCTCATGTTGGGGCTTCAATACAAGAGGGACATTACAGACGAGCACTATGGAGGTATTTGGATGTTTTTTGGTGTGTCTTTTTGGACGAAGAAAAGTGAGCTTCGTTCGCAACCGTCATATGGACATGCAGTGCTGCATGGAGAAATTTGAATTTTGGGTGAACTATCCCTTTAAAACTATATTTCACCTGCTTAACGTCAGTATATTTGCATCATGCAGCAGCAGCTGTTAAGTGTTTATTACCAGGTAGGCTCGGATACACAGGTGTTCCCTGATGGCGTTCTCGTCCTCGGCGGGTAAGGTGGTCTGACCGATCCCGGCCCACTGGCAGCAGATCTCCTTCATCGAGTCCTCGGGCACTTTGGAGAACACGGCCTTGGCTGCGTCGTGTTTCTGCAGAGCTGAGACAGGGAGACAGAAGAAATGCATCTATTTCTCCTACTCCTTTTATCTTTATTATTTACCTTATATTGTCCCAGCTCTATTCACTTTTACATCTCATTTTGTACGACTCCAGTGTGATCACTGTTAACATACATAGCGTTTCCTCATTTTAGTTCAGTCCCTGCTTTTAAATATTCCATGTTTTTTTATTGGGGAAATTTCACATCCATAAATGTCATCATTTAAATAGTTTTTGATTGAAGTTGATTATTATTTTAAGTCTCTTAAGTTAATTACAAATAAGAAATGTAACCAATTATCTGTTGCAACAATTATAATTACAATTCTCATGGGATTACAAGGTCTGTCACCAAGAAATGTATTTATTTTTTTATTTTTTGTTAATTTGATTGTTGTTATGCTGTGATATATGTGTAACTGTACCGTTACTATTGTACGGAAACGTGAGCTTCAATAAATAAGAAGAGTACCCAGAAACTTCCTCATGATGGCGTTGGACTGCTTCAGGGCCTCGGCTCGATGGGCGGGGTCAAACAGCAGCCAGTCGATGATGTCGATCTTCCTTTGGTCCTCCTATCAGAGCAGAGCATGAGTCGTTTGTTTAGTTATTTTAATTTTTAGACTCATTCATGCATTTCCCCTCTTTGCCCCCCCCCCCCCCCCCCCCCGAGGTGAAACAAAACATGGTGATGATGTGTTTGATGTCTGCACCTTTGTCGTTCCCGTCTCCAGCGTCTGGTTGTGGTGAGTGAACTCAGAGTCGTCTCTCTCCCTCACGGTCTCCACCACCAGCTTCGTTATCGCCGCAACATCCAGACCTACGTTAAAAAAAACAGAAATGTTTAATATTTTCTCAGTAATAATATCTGGCCTCACTGTGATGCCCAATTCTAATTTCCATCCCTACCCCTACCCCTACCCCTAGCCCTTAACCCTTGCCCCTTGAAACGGAGCTACAAGGGGTAGGGGTTGAAAGTCAACCCCTACGAATTGGGACACCCCTTCAACAATCACATACGTCATCAGTCGTCTCTGCTGGCTTTCACATAAGCAGACGTGACGAGCTTTTGCCACAAATCCTGTATTCAAAACCATGTTAACTTAATAAAATAAATTTTTTTTTTAATGCAGACTGATCGGTTCATTGTAAAACATTTATTTATTGATTCAAATGTGGTGATTTCTGTACGTAAGCTACAGAGACCCCAGGCAGCGCTGTTCCTCTGTCCAATACACATGAAGCTTCACTTATAATTCAAACAAATTGATGCGACTGCCACAATTGTTAAATTTAATCAATGAGACCAGCATTTATCTCCTAAAAAGAATGTAGCCAGCCGGCGGTAAACTTTTAAAAAGCTGCGGGTAAGTTAATTAGCGATCGTCTTTTCTCCCGGGATGACGACGGAGGTTGGCCGGCTGACGAGCTCTCCGGCCGGGTGGTGTCTCTGTGACGGGCTGCTGATCTGCTCCACAGGCGGAGGCTCCACTGTGGAGCTTCACTTCTCCGAAAAACATCAGAGCAAACGTCGAAACAGCCGTCATATAGGTAAACTAACCGCACATTGGGGATCTAAACAGCTACTTTCTCGCATGAAAAAATATTAAAACTTAACAAAGCGACGTAATAACAGTGCTACAGCGAGAAATAAAACAGCTGACGGTTGCTGCGAGATGCATTCTGGGAAACTTGTCATACCCCTCGGTTTGAACTGTGCCCCTGAAAAATCTCCGTTTGAAGGGCCAGATAGCCCTACCACTTCCCCCTAACCCTCGTCTGAAGCAGAATCGGGACACCACCACCTCACATGAACACGCAAAACGAAGGGGTAGGGCTTTTTGATTTATTGGGATCCTCATTAGCTATGGCAATGCCAAAGCTATTCTTCCTGGGGTCGAAAGGGGGGAATTGGAATTCACCCTGAGTGTTTCGTTATTTTCCTTCTCACCTGCTTCAGTGGCGAGCTGCAGGCAGCGAGGACGGATCTCCGCCTGGGTGACGGTCTCCAGGAAAGCGGCGTACTGAGCGGTGGCGATCTCGGCCGGCAGCTGACCCACGTAGCTCGCCACCAGCTCGGTCTGCTGGTCCCGGATCAGAAGGGAGACGTAGGCCTTCAACACATCCACGCACACTTCCTCCTTCAGAAGAGAGAGGGAGAGAGAAACTGGTCAGTGAAAAGTGAAGACAAACGGCATGTTGTTGCATTCAAAGTCTTGTGTTTTACCTTCAGGGCCAAACCCAGAGAGCGGAAAAACAACACGAGGTGAGTCATGAAGCGCAGCAGGTGGGAGGGGAGGGGCTTAGGAGATGTGAGCCAATCAGAAAGCTCCTCCATCAGGCCTGAGAGAGAAAGAGACATTGGATTCAAGCTGGTGTTATGGAAATAAAAGAAGTTATATTATAATAAATGACTGTAGGGGAAAGAGTGGTTCTCACCATCCAGATCCCCCAGGATGACAAACTTCTGGATGATGTGATAATGTTCTTTTGTCTCTTCCAACACCCTCTGCACACACAAACAGACAGAAAGAAGTTGGATTTATAACCTGGGTTCAGTCATGTGACTTCACCGTTCACATGTCACAGTGTGAGAGTTTCACCTTCGCCTCTGAAGCCTGAAGCTCCTCAAACACTTTCTCCATGGTCCAGCTGAGGAGAGAGACATACGTATATATAATGTTAGAGAAGAATTTCACTTCCCTATGTAGTTTGTGTGGTTAAAGGTCAATCCCTCTGTGTTTATAGTCGTGGTTCTGAAATCTTTTTACATCAAGGAACCCTAAATTGACACAAATTAGACCACGGACCCCCATTGGACAAAATGTTTAAAGCAAACACCAGAAATACACAAATATTTGTTCTGAGACTGAAGAACATTACTTTTTTAGTCAATGTACGTTCAAATTAGGGCTAATAGTGTGAATTTTTGGAAATATTGTAGAGAAATGTCTGAAATAAAGTAAGATTTCCTAAAAAAAAAAAAAATTCTAGAAAAAAAAGCCTATTCTAAAGAAAAACGGAAAAATTTCAACAAAAAAAAAAAGTTTTTAAAAATTTCTAGAAAAAGTGTCAACATTTCTAAAAAATAAATAGTAAAAAAAAAAAATTCTCAAAACAAAAAGTTTAAAAATTCTAGAGAAAAGTGGTAAAAATTTCACAAAAATGTTTTAGAAAGAAGTGATACATTTCTCAAAAATTAAAAAAAATTTAAAAAATCTAGAAAAAGTGGTAAAATTTTATTCTACAAAAAAGAGACAAAGACAATTCTATAAAAAGTGCCCCTGGGAGTCCCCGGACCCAACTTTAAAAACCAGACAGAAAGTTATCTGCCCCAAATTCTTGCCCAGGAACATGGCCAAGGCCGAGGCCAAGTTTCCTCCTTTTTCGTCTCAACTCTCACTATCTGGCGGTTTCCAGACAAAACTTTAGAGTTAGATGATAACGGTCACCGTCACCGGAAAACACACTGTGACGAACCATTGTTGCTCTCCCATCACCTAGCTGGTGTAAATCTTTATCTTGATGTTTATGCACAACAGCCAATAGGACGTCAACACATCAGTAATCTATCGAAAAGAAGTCAGGAAGAAAGTTTGACATTTCTTACAGGCTTGAGCCTTTTTGAGTTTGAGTTTCGTTTCTGGTTCAAGATTTTGACTGAACTCATTTTCAGCTGCAAGAAAATTTCCTCCCTCGTAGCAAAAGACATTACATCACACGACGAAAACTGAGACTCAGGAGTCACTTCCCTAGCAACAGTGAGACCACAAACATTTAACATTAGGCCCTGATGTAAATATTGTCTTGTATCCAAGCCAATACGGTATTTTTGTGTGTATCTGTGTGTGTGTGTGTGTGTGTGTGTGTGTGTGTCGTACTTGGCCTCCAGGTATTCTCGCGGCAGAGTCTCCACTTCCTGGTGAGCCATCCCCGACGACATCAGGTCCTTCTCCACCAGAGAGTCGACCATGACTCTGAAGTACGCCCACACACAGTCCTCCCACGACTCACACACCGCCAGCAGCTGAAACACACACACACACACACTGTTAATGTACATTACATTACATTAAGGACTCTAAACACACAGTAACTTAACACAATAACATCCTCAAGATCTCTACATCATGATGTGCAATTTCATATTTATCGTGGTTTGTGCATACTCTGTTGTTTTCTTTTAATTCATTTATTCTAACACTTAATATTTAAATATAGGATTTTTGTATTTATTGTGGTTGTGTATATTCTGCTGTTTTTCCTTCTAATCTATTTAAACTTCGTCTTGTGTCAGCTTTCTGCTCCCATCTATGGTGTTCGGGTCAGTTTGACCCGAGTCATAAATCAGCTGTAAAACACACTAAAACAATTATTTATCATCCCATTTGTTTCTCATCGCTTGGTTACATTGTTAGGCTTCCTTATGCATGAATAAGTTGGTTTTGCACTTATGATTTCAGTTTTAACTCTCATTATTGTTCTTATCGTAATAACAAGGTCAAAATTTACCCTAAAACCACAAATGTCATAATTTTAACCAGAGCATTTTAGAATTTTGTGAAAAAAGAAAAATAATTGTTTTATTTTGTTTAAATAAAGGTTCCTGACAAAGTCAAAAAGCCTTGATGCTATAAACAATGGGTCACTGTTGACCCAAACACAAGAGAAAGGTTAATAATTCCCTTTGAATGCACCTTTTAGCAGTTGCTTTAAAACCATTTTGTTATCCAGGAGACTGTACAATGACAATAAAGCTCTTGAACTACAGAGTGGGAGCAGAGGTGTTTGTGTTCATCACTTTTAAGCAAAAAGTTAATCAAGTTCAAGCCTCAATGAGACATGAACTTAAACTTGTTTGATTTTATTGTGGCCAAACAGAGGATGGACTTGTAGTTGGAGAATCTCACAGAGATCTGTCCTTTCATTTATTGAACATACAGTGTAACATAAATATAAATATCAACTGATGATATTTACCGGCTTGAGGTTTCCACTCAGGCTGGCGTAGATCGCTCTCTCGTATCTGTTCAACTGCTCCTGAAACGCACACACACACACACACACAGCAGGTGAACACCGACTCCTTCCTCTGTTTGTCGAACTTCATGCTTTTTTCCTGTGTTTGTGTGTGTTGTTTTGTGTTGTGTGTTGTTGTTGTACCTCCTCAGCCATCCTCCAGCAGCAGGCCTTCCAGATCCCTCTCTGAGGGTTTCCTTCAACCGGCTGCAGCTCCAGACTTCCTGCAGAGACACAAGGACATGTTGGGACACAGTCTGAGACGGTGTTGTGTGGAGACGATGAGTGGAAATGTGACATCAGGATGTTGTAAATGAGGAAATTATGCAAATTTTAACTGCAGGAGGTGAATTCATCAGCTCTAATGAGAAGTGCAGTTGTCAAATTTACTTATAATCAACTGATATTCAGTCATCGACTTAACGGCAGAAATTAAAACTCGAGGCTGTTGTCGAGACGAGACCAGACGAGACCAGACAGAAAGAAGCTCAGAGAGGTTACCTGAGGTCATGTTGGGATCATGGTACAGTTTCCAGCCTTCCAGAGTCGCTGCTCTCCAGGCCTGACCACAGCGTTTACACAGCCTCTGGGCCTAAACATACACACACAAGCTGAAATGACTGTGGGTCCAGACAGGAAGTGAGACATTCCCCATAATCCAGACACACTGAGTGCAGGGAACTGTTAGAGGACAAACTAATCCTTGTATTCAGAGCTGATGGTTGTCATTAATTTGGGTGTACTGGCCCTTTAAATACAGTATGAACCACTGTCTGTCTCTCTACCTCCTCCGTCATCCCGGCTCTGATCAGTGTGAACAGGTTCTTCAGCAGCCGGGCGTCGTCCTCTCGGTCCAGGTCGGCCAGGGGGCGCTGCTGCCGGAACGGAGCGTCTGGGTCCTGGATGAACACACACACACACAAATACACACACACATTATTATATTTCTTTTTTTTTTTTTATTGAAACGCTAGGAAATGAGGAGGTGTGTTGTCATGGTAAATCGGCCTCACCAGTTCAGTGACCAGAGGGACGGTGAAAGCAGCGCCGCTCTTCCTCCTCATCTTCAGCGCATGGAGCGTGTTCTCCCTGCGACACACACACACACACACAGCATGAACTCACTGAATCATTTTTTTTTAATATTGTAGAGAAATCTCAAAAAGAAAGTGGTAAGATTTAAAAAAAAGTTTAAAAAAGTTTAAAAAAAAGTTTTTAAAAAGTTTAAAAAAGTTTTTAAAAAATTATAGAAAAAGTTCTCAAAACGAAAAGAGAAATATGGAAAAAATTATAGAAAAAGTGTTAAGATTTCTAAAAAAAAATTCTTAAAAAAGTGGTAAAATTTCTCAAAAAATAAATACGGTACATAAATAAATAAAAAATAACACACACACACCTGTACTGTAGATGTAATGTTCAAACACTCACCAGCAGACGTTTTTGGCGTAGTACTCGATATTATCAGAAAAATCTCCAATCTGATCCTTGGCGATGCACTCCAGCCAGTCAACCACCAGCTGCAAAACATACAGAGATGTGTGTTTTTTATTTTATCTTTGTTTGTTTTTAACATGTTTCTATTGGAGAAAACATTTTTTCTTTTTTCTTTTGACTCTGTCATAAATCTTGTGAGCACCTGGTCGTGTCCATTTTATGGTAAATTGTTGTTCTTTTTAGTTCCAGATTAACGGCGCTAACGGATAAAACGGTGCATTGAGACCCGTCTGTAACCGATGCATCAGTTTGTTCTGCAGCATCAGTTTCTGAAGGTCTGGAGAGAGTTCTCATCAGAGCTTTTCCTCATCATGAGACGCCTCTAGTGTGACACCTTGGTGATGAGAAACCTTTTTATATATTTGGACTAAACCATCTGATATTACTTTGCACTGACAGGGGACAGGATGACTTTCTAAACACTGACAGACTCCAGCTGCTTTCTTGTCTTTCCAAACCTTTTTGCACCTCCTCATTTTCTTCACGTGTTCAATACTTATCTCCTGTGTCATTTCACTTTATTACACATTACTTAACTTTAATTTATGGACATAAATGTTTGGATTTCTTTGTCTATGTGCATTACTCGGGTTGTTGGCGACATCTGGTGAAAATTTCATGTCAATAGCTCGATTAGAAATATATTTTCTGAGAAAAATGTTGACGCGTTCAATACTTATTTTCCCCACTGTATATACATATGTACAGTATGTATATTTTTTTTAAGAATAAAATAAAATAGAAAAAGGGAAAAAGTTGATATTCAAGACAATACAAGTAGTCTAAGATCAAGCACTAAGCACTGAGAACTGGATTTATTCCAATCAATTTTGTCTTCAAGTCTAGAAGTATGTATACTCTGAAAAACTGTGTGTGTGTTACCTGACTCTGTCGTATGACGGCGTCGCGCTGAAAAAGCTGCTCCACCACAACTTTCTCACTCTCACTGGGAACCTATGAAGACACAAACACAGTTAACTCACAGATCAATCAGAGATAAAAACTAAAAGTCCTGCATCGTTCCTCTTTAACGTGTGTGTTTTACATTGGGACTCCTTCAGGTGGTGACGATTACAGAGAGAGAAATCTGCATCTACTCCATTAAAGCAGATGAGAATGAGTCAGAATGTGGAATTATGAAGAGAATAATTGATGTTGTTTAACTATTGAGAAAGTGAGCGCAGCCTGAATAATTGATCGATTATTAGAGCCTGATGAGCTACGTGACTCCTGCATGGCAACTGACTGGCTGTTAACAGATGTCTGTGCTGTGCTGTGAATGTTTCCACTGCCCCCAAGTGGCCAAAAGGAGGAATCAATTATTGCAGTTTTGTGAGTGTGTTGTTGTTGTCACTCACCACCATGTCTGTCATGAGGTCGTCCTCCAGCGCCAACTGGACCCGATCCCTGCAGAGACAAGAGACGAGGGATCAGAGACGAGAGGACACACAGACAGACAGACAGGTCAGGGTACCCTCTCGTTTCTTGAAATCGTTTTCCAGGACATTTTCAGCTGCTACAATCTGACAGACGTTAGTTTTTATGCCATACACTGATTCATCCCGTCCCATTCATGCTTTGGATAAGTGTTCTTTTCGTCAATGGTACCTTATTTTGTACATTTAATCAGTTTGTTTCTGTGTTTATTCTTCTCTCTCCCAGAGATCTGATTTAAAGATGTGCAGTCTATGGCTCTAATTTATGAAATAGGCAAGGCAAGGCAATTTTATTTGTATAGCCCGTTTTTACAAACAGTTTGTCTCAAAGGGCTTCACATGACATCATAACAACATCCTCTGCCCTTAGACCCTCACATCCACTGTGATAATAATCTCTTAAATGCTCAGAAATTATGACAAATTTATCATAGAACAGCACAAACATGTTTTTTTTTTGGAAACAAAATCCTTAGCAGAGTTTGAAAAAGTCAAATAGAGCTCTGGTAGCCGATGACAACTCAAGCTTTTCCAGGACTGGAATTGGTCAATCATTTTCCAGGTTTTACAGATTTTCAAGGACGCGTGGGAACCCTGCAGGTGGACAGACAGACAGACAGACAGACAGTCAGTCAGTCAGTCAGGTGAGGACCACAGGTACCTGTAGAGGGAGGTGACGAGTCTCCAGGTGCAGTTCTCCTGCTGCAGCAGCCAGCGGACGCCGGCCGTTTTACTGTTCTGACCGGCTCTGAGGACGACGGACTGCAGCACGTCCACCTGGAAAACCACGAGCAGAGTTATCAGTTCCCCAATGTGTGCGTTTTCATTTTCATTTCATTATTGATTTATTCCATTCATGGTTTACATACTTCACATTGTCACCATAAATGAAAAGGAGCAGGATGAAGAAAAACCTATAGTACCTGCCCCTCTCTATTGTTATAATTGCATTGGCTTACTATCAACACCAATATTATACTCTATTTCAAAGAATAAAAGATGATAAAACATGTAATAATAACAAGAAAACAAACAAGCAAAATAGCAGTGGACACCGCTCGTATATTTATCTTTTCCCTTCTTTATCTCTTTCTCTTTCTTCTTTTTTGTTTTTTGAATTCTTTGACAGCCTCGTTTTTACACCTTTTTCTTTCTTTTTTTTGTGGATCAGGGGAAAAATCTCAGCTCTCACGTTGCCATGGTTTCTGAATAATTTGCATAGATATTGGAGAGATTTGTTTCTTGTAAGTAACGTTTGTGTGTGTGTGTGTGTGTGTGTGTGATGTTCAGTTCGATGATGATCCTGTGTTTGGTCTATATTTGCTTTCACGTAACAAAACGAGCTGTTTGATTGACAGTTTCCTAATAAAGATCAAGACATTAGACAACAACAACAACAACAACAACAACAACACAACCCACCTTGTCCTGACAGAGCGCCTGATAATCCTCCAGCAGCTCAAACACGGCAGAGGAAGAGTGTTTCAGGAAAGATGTGAGGAACTCTGGGAAAAGACTGGCAGCCGCTGGAAAGAAAAAAAAAAGATCAGACACAGGAGCGTTAACAAACAGGAGTAACTGTAAACTAACGCTGCTGCAGGACGACGTGGGTGTGTTTGTTTCTCTCACAGGCCTCTCCGGGGTCGTCCTCCTTCAGCAGAGCCGAGCTCAGGTTGGTGATGTCGTCGGTGAAGAAGCTGGTGTTCTCCATCCCCGACACCGGGGACGTGTACATGCTGTTGGTCCAGTCGCTGTCGTCCAGGTTCTACACACAAACATGAAACATTATAAATTAAAGGGATAGTTCAGCTTTTTGGCAAATTCTCCTATGACCATAATCCCTATAGTCATAGCAGTAGGTTTATTACCTATAATTATCGGTGCATGTTGTTTTGAGATCGACGGGGCAGAGACGTGAGCTGCTCAGGTCTCCTGTCCCTCATCAAACTCATCAAATACACAATCCAACAACTCCAAAACTCTCTGGTGGACAAGTTGTGACCTGCACATTCACCACTCTATGAAATAATCATGTAACATTACGAGACAGAGTTGTTTTAGAGGCAAATGCAGCCGGAACTACATTCAAGACACGGCTGCTGCTGGGCGGAGGGATTTCAAAAGCAAAAGAAGTTCAGAGTATTTGCTTCATGTGTCGTAATGTTACATAATTATACATGATTATTTCATAGCGTGGTGAATGTGCAGGTCACAAGTTGTTGGATTGTGTATTTAATGAGTTTGATGAGGGACAGGGGACCTGTACCGTTCACCTCCATTGTGTTCACTGAGCAGCTCACGTCTCTGCCCCGCTGATCTCAAAACAACATGCACCAATAATTAAAGGTGATGAACCTACTGCTATGACTATAGGGACTATAGGGATAGTACTTAATAAAGTACTATCTATCTATCTATCTATCTATCTATCTATCTATCTATCTATCTATCTATCTATCTATCATGGTGAGAGGAGGATCTGACTAAATGTTGAACTGTCCCTTTAAGGATTTTTCATTTCAAGTGTTAGGTAGAATCAAGTCTCTGAGTGTGTTATTGCTTCTCACCATACTGGTGAGTGCATTCCTGGGTGTGTGCGTGTATCGAGGCGTTCGACCTCCAGGAGCCAAAATGGAGGAAACATCTGGAACTCTGGGAGTCACTGAGAAAGAGAGAAAGAGGGGTGAGACATGAGACGTCGTATCAGCTGATGACCGTGTGTGTGTGTGCTTATGTGTGTGTCCTACCAGCTTGTCTGTAGAGCGAAGCAGGAGTTGCCCTCAGCATGGAGCGGGCTGGTGTTACCGAGGCAACGACAGGGCTGACGCTGCCAGGTGATGGGACTAAAACCAGCAATCAGGAAAACAACAAGGGAAGAAAAATCCTAGGTGCACATATCAGAGCATACACACACACACACACACACACTATACATACATACTACACTGCAATTTCCCAGCTTGGGATCAATAAAGTCTATCTATCTATCTATCTATCTATCTATCTATCTATCTATCTATCTATCTGTAAGGAAACCATGTACTCCAGGATACAAGCCACTTTCTTCCTCCTCCTGCGGGCAGCGATGGTCACCTCGTCATCTCGGACCACAGGAGAGGGCAGCTCTGCCCCCCTGCACAACAAAACAAGCAACACACATATAATAATTACATATCTGCATCAGAATCTGACACAAAACAGTCATGCAAAGCAAAACCTTTGCCCCAAAACCTAAGCAATTAGGGCCAGTCTGGAGCCCTGAAACCCTAAAGATACTGAATTTATAATGACTATGTAAAATGCTTGCATGCACCAAGTATTTAGCATCCATGCCTGAAAAATAAAATTGCTCATCCAAATAGATATAATTAGTTTAGATAGATAGATAGATAGATAGATAGATAGATAGATAGATAGATAGATAGATAGATAGATAGATAGATAGATAGATAGATAATGAATCAAACAAGAAACATCCCAATCCATACACAACCAAAACAACAGATTAATAAACACATGGTTCAGGAGTAGCATAAATACTTAAAGTGTAATAGTGTAAATAGTGATATATTTTAAACTCAGGAGTATTTGCAGTGTGGTAACTGAGAACTTTTATAACAACATGACACAAACTCTGCAGTATTAGCCTGTTAGCATCTCCATTCACTGTGAACGGCGGCGTTAGCAGGATTAGCATCGTTAGCCCGCAGCTAGCACAGTTAACTAACCCGGTGCGGGCCGTTGGCTGGTTAAATAACCGTACGAATTAGTTAATACGCGTAAAAGCTTATTAATGTCATTATATAGTGAAAATCAGGCGTATTTATTTACCAATCCATGGTAGTGAACTGTCAATTCCCGCTTCACGAGGTTTAGTGTGTCCTAATTTTTCTTCTACGTCTTGTCTATTTCCGGCGGTCTGCTGCTGACTAGCGCCACCGCCACGGATGGAAGATAACTGCGATTACTGCACTGGTGTGTGATCAATTCATTCATTTTAACAAGAATATTGACTGTTATGAACATGTTTACGTATTTTTTTCAACTATTTGTAAACAGTTCTTTCTTTAAATTCTTTAGTAGTAATACAAATCTTACAAGCAGAGTAATTTCCAATGCAAATTATACTTAAATGGGCAAAACATGTCAGCGTTTATAACACAGTAACGAATGGAACAGAAAAGTCATGAAAAAAACTACTAAATACACGAAGGAATGTAAATAAATATGTCATATTTGAGTCATAATAATATTACAATACATTAATTAATTATAGTTATTGTTTTGTATTATTCATTCATGTATGTATTTTTCCTTACTTCCTTATATTTACTGTTTAATCACTTACTTTTCTACTTATTTTTCGTTATTGTTTAATTGTTTCCTATGTTATTGTTTTTAAACTGTAACAAATTTGGTTTTTGAATATGTGGGTGAGGTTAGGCTATATATTTATATTATATTTATTTATATAAGCCCTTTTGGGTTTCATACCTCCCCTTTGCACATCCCAGTCATGATGATCGTCCATACTGTTTTAATGATATTGTTCGTGCTAAATAAATAAATGTAAAAAATAAATAAATAAATAAAAAGTTCCGTGGGGGTCTGGTGAAGGTAAATCACATAGCTAGGTACATTTTGATGGCTATAGACGTGCATTTTTAGATTTTATACTTTTAGTAAATCACAAAATATAGAGAGCCCTTTCAAAAATGTAGGCCTACATGTAGGCTATTTGTGTATGACATATTTTTCCAATATTATGAGATTATTTAGGAGAACTTCCAGTTTTCAGTCCTTTAATATGACACCAAACCCGATATTACTGTAAATTAAATTAATTTTGACAAAGACAAATTATTTTCCAGATGATCTGCTTTCCAAACTGCCAATATCTTGATCCTCCAGTTTAGTAGGTGGCGGTACTGCTCCTGTAGTGGGTTGCAAACTGCCTAAAGACACGGCAGAAGAAGAGGGAAACGAAGGAAACAGGAACACAGGGCGGTTTTGAAGCAGAAAACACGGGTTGGTTGGTTGTCTGGCTGTGTAGCTACGGCTGGAGAGAAGCAGATCTCCTCACCCAGCAGCTACCGACCGACCGCAGCGGGAATCCGTGATCACGAAGGCCGGGATCGGAGCTTCGACCGCGGGGAGAGGAGTGCGATCAAAGCCCTGGATCTTGATATTTGTGTTTTTAGCCGCAGCAGCGACAGAAGCCGGGAGGAGACAGATGGAAAGATGGAGACCCCAGGTAAACTTTTCTTAATGCGTGGCATAATGACAGACAGACAGACAGACAGAAAGACAGACAGACAGTGGAGCAGTCTGTGTGAAATAAACTGAGTTACAGAACAGTAGCCTAAAGATTACAACTGAAATGTGTTAACTTACATCTAAATATATACGGTATTATAACCCATAATTAACTGTTTAACATCCATTAGTTGTTTGTCTTTCACTGTTAATGTTAAAGTGCTTAATCAGAGCATCACCCCAAACTTCATCTAAGAAAAACCTTGATTTTACAATTAGCCTATCTATCCCAATCTGCATTGCTTTCCTGTAAATTTACTGAGGTAGATTTATTTGAAATATTTCCACACATTTAGTTGAAACTATCAACTCAAATAGCCATAAATCAGAACAAATTTTCACCATATCTGTATATTCTATTAGTACATTTAGGGCTGAAATAAGCATTGTTTTCATTATGAACTATTCAGCAAACTATTTTTTATTATGAAACAGTGCAGTACTTGTGCAGTAAATGTACTTATTTCCCACCACTGCCAAATCCTAAATTAACTAGTTGTTCTAGCTTCACTCCCACCAACTAAATCCGAATTGCCAAGACTGAAATTATCTTGTAGTTATCTTTAATATGTCTTTTGAGGTTTTGAATGTTGCTTTTTTCTATTGAAGTGAATGGTATTCTGAATACTTCCTCCTATAGTAGGTTAAAAATACTACCTTAAAAACCTGTCAACATGTGTTCAGTGTCCAGTTTGCTATCAGTAACATTGACTTCCTCTCTTTTTGCAGTGTGAAGAGCGAGTTCAGTGAAGTCAAACAAAACGCTCGGCCGGAGTAAGCTGAGGCTCAGCTTACTTAAACCATGGCTGACAAGCTGTTAGGTTTCTCAGTCAACAGGCGCATCGTCGCCGGACTGTTGGCCAACCTGCTGTCCTCCATTTGTATAGTTTTCATCAACAAGTGGATCTACGTGCACTATGGCTTCCCCAACATGACCTTGACCCTCGTGCACTTCGTGGTCACGTGGCTCGGACTCTACATCTGCCAGAAAATGGACATTTTCTCCCCAAAGAGCCTCCCCGTCCGCAGGATCGTGTGGTTGGCTCTGAGCTTCTGCGGGTTCGTGGCCTTCACCAACCTTTCCCTGCAGAACAACTCGATAGGGACGTACCAGCTGGCCAAAGCCATGACCACACCCGTCATCATCCTCATCCAGACCACGTACTACAAGAAGACCTTCTCCACGAAGATCAAACTAACACTGGTGAGTTCTTCAATTATCTTCTGGATGTAGAAGTTGGCTAAAGCTTTGACCGCTCCAGAGTCTTGCTACCCAACCAAAACCCAATGGATCTTGATGAAGTACCATGCTTTGGTTTGGTTTCTGTCTTAGACTATCTTCTGGTTCACATCTCTGAAGGTCTACGTTAAAGTGATATGCCAACTTTTTTTTTTCGTGTCTTGCCTCACTCCCAAGTCCATGACCAGCAGATAGACACCATCCTCTCGACTGTGCGTGCAGTAACAAGGGAGATAGAGCCGTATCGCCCGTAATTAGCTTAGCTCAAACGCTGGAAGTGTATAGGTAGTGTTAGCCTACCCAAGCCGAAATCAGCAGTCAGACGCTGATTTCATTTTAGCTCTAAACTCTGTAAATATATCACTTTATCAACATTTCAAACATTTTTAGACGAGAAAGTAGCCGTTTAGATCAGCAGCGTGTCGTTAATTTGTCTAAATACCAGCTGTTTACAATTTTGTTTGGACGAATTCGGCGCTACTCAAGCTAGCCGTTGTGACCAACGCACTTCTGGTTACTTTCACAAAATAAAACACCCGTTGCCCTTTACATACAGAAAACCATGACGACAGAATTTGTGCTTTTACTTTGAAATAGGAAGCTAACCTACCCTCGATGTAGCTAGCTTGAACCAAAATAAACCGTCTTTGCTTGAACCCTCCGTTTTGACCGATCTCGTCCCGTTACCGGCATTTGACCGCTCAAGATGCCTTACCGGAGAGTTTTGTCAGCTGAGACGAAGATCGGCCCGCCGGTTTCCGTTTAGAGTTGCTGAATTGTTTCTCTGATGACTTTAGGTGGAGGCAGGCTAACACTACCCATACACTTCCAGTGTTTGAGCTAAGCTAATTACAGGCGATACGGCTCTATCTCCCTTGTTACTGCACGCACAGTCGAAAGGATGGTGTCTATCTGCTGGTCATGGACTCGGGAGTGAGGCAAGACACGTAAAAAAAAAAAAGTTGGCATATCCCTTTAAGTATTGTAGGTCTTTCCAAAGCAGGTTCATGGCACCAACCTCTGACTGTCTGTTTTCTCCAGGTGCCCATAACATTAGGAGTGATACTGAACTCGTACTACGACGTGCGGTTCAACCTGCTGGGGACGGTGTTCGCATCGCTGGGAGTTCTGGTGACGTCGCTTTACCAAGTGGTGAGGAAACGGACGGACAACCTTCAATGAAACATCTCAAAAACAAAGAAATGACAGAGTAAAGCTGATTGGATTTCTTTTTTTCATCTCTCTCTTCTTCTTTTTCAGTGGGTTGGGGCGAAACAACATGAGCTCCAAGTGAACTCTATGCAGCTTCTGTACTATCAGGTATGACTCAACGCCAGACTGATAAAAATGTGTAATAACAGGAGTGGTATCACTTCATAATTTGATGTTGATAATATTACTGAAGTAGCATGCCTTTGAAACGTGTTCTTGCTGATAGTGTGAAGTCTTTGGTCTTTATGTAGGACTTGACTTGAGACTTGTTGGCCTTACTGTACCTTTTAAACCTGTTGGGTTTGGGTCTTGTCTCTAATGTGGGACTGAACTTGTTGGTCTTGACTTGGGACTTGATTAAGAACCTATTTCACTTCACTTTGGACTTGACTTCACTTTGGACTTGTGGACTTTGACCAGAGAATTGACTTGTTGGCCTTTGACCCAGCACTTGTTGAATGACCTAGGACTTTTGGGTGTTGACCTGGGAAAGATTAACAATAAAAATGCATTAATAAAGGGCCAGTAATGTTGCATGTTCTTGTATTATGTAATGAAATGACAACATCATGATCTATGTTAACACAATCACTGTCCTATCAGGCTCCTTTGTCATCAGGCTTCCTGCTCTGCATTGTTCCCGTCTTTGAGCCGCTGACTGGAGATGGAGGAATATTTGGACCCTGGTCTCTACCCGCTCTGGTCAGCCTCATCAAAACACACACAGATACACAACAACTCATGTTCCTCAATAGCTGGTACCTGTTTATAATGTTGTGATAACTGT
Source organism: Trachurus japonicus (assembly GCF_045865225.1). Classification (NCBI taxonomy): domain Eukaryota; kingdom Metazoa; phylum Chordata; class Actinopteri; order Carangiformes; family Carangidae; genus Trachurus; species Trachurus japonicus. The sequence goes on from NC_140929.1 coordinate 4,756,563, forward strand.
CTTGTCCCTCTGTTGTCTAGATGACAGTGTTTTTCTCAGGCGTGGTGGCGTTCCTGGTCAACCTGTCCATCTACTGGATCATTGGGAACACCTCAGCTGTCACGTATCCTTCAATTCAGAAGGGTCTGAAATGGCCATCTTGGGTTTTTGAAGGGTTTTGGGTCGTTTTATAAATTTTATAGGTCTTTTCCAAGTTCTTATGGGCAGATGTGAAGACCTCATGAGGTACTTTAAGGACTTTGTTGGCTCTGTGATTACGGGGGGTTTTGGGTCTGTTGGTTTCAGATCTTCTTGGGTAGGTTCTACAGCTTTGCAAGAGTTTTTTTGGGGCTTTGGAGAAGCCTTTTGGTCTTCTTGGGGGATTTAAATGGTTTGAAGGTTTCTTGGTCTCCTTAAGAGTACTATTTGGTTGTCTTGGGGAGCTTTTTGAGGCTTTCTGGCAAACTTTCTAGTCATGTTGAAACAGTTTCAGAATATCTTTGGGTTTCTGGTTTTGTTGAAGGAGGATATTGGTTTTCTTTGGTGAACTTTTGAGGATATTGGTTTTCCTGGTTACCATTTGAGGATTTTGTCACTTTCTGGTCAGCAGGGATTTCCGATCTTTTTGAGTACTGTTATTGAGCTGTTTTTGGTTGCTTTGGTATGGTTTGAGAGCATTGTGAATGGTTCTACTGTTGTTGAAATTGTTTCAGAGCTTTTTGGGAAGATTTTTAGGAAGAAGTTTCTTGTTTTTGAGGAAGTTTCTAATCCTACCAAAGGGGTCACTGAACTTCTCGAGCAGATCTTTGGTTCTTGTTGGGAAAATTAAGGTTATCTAAGGTTTTCAGGTTTGTTTATCAATGATTCTTAGTTTTTTGTTTGTTTGTTATCATTTTCTTGACTCTAGTTCACAGCTACAACATGTTTGGACATTTTAAATTCTGCATCACCCTGATTGGAGGATACCTGCTCTTCCATGATCCACTGTCGCTCAACCAAGTGAGTCTCACTCTGTTGCCCTGATTACTAAAACCTGTAACTTCCATTTCCCTCCAAATCATCTTATTATCTCCACCCGTTTCTGTGTCTTTCCATCCCACCAGGCCCTGGGGATCCTCTGCACTCTGGCCGGTATCCTGTTGTACACCCACTTTAAGCTGGCCGAACAGGAAGAGGGGAAAAGCCGCCTGGCTCAAAGACCATAGGGTGGCGACTTATCTGTCAGTCAACTGCACGGACTGCTGCCATTGGCTGCCCACAGTGCGACTAGAGGCAGCGACCTCTTTATATATATTTTATTTTGTTATGAGTATTTTTTTAGGAGAGTAAAGAAAGTTAATGCTGGTTCCCGGACGGGGGCTTGCCTTTAAAGTGTACGACAATGGCAACACGTCCTCTGTTCTTCACGCTCTTCCCATGATTCTTTGCGCCAAAACAATGATGTTTAAATGTTTTGAAGGGAAACTGAAGCTCGACACGTCGGCAGCTCGACTTTCACATGTTTCCAGCTGCTGATATGAAAAAAAAACGAAAATCAAAAGCTGTTGTTAACTTAATCAGACAAGATCACCGTTGTTTACATTGAGGTGAATGAAAGACCTTGCACATCAGTTTTTTTTTTTTAATGCACTGATTCAGGGGGTCACATTGAGCATCAGTTTCTTCTTCCCAGAATTCACTGCTGCTCTTTGTGGCGTCGTGGTGTTGATGGATTGAATCAAAACGAGCGAACAGGGTTGGGAGTTACAGGACTGTGAAGGAGCCTTCGAACAAAGCACCAAACCTGTGCTGCCATGAGAACAATATAATAATAATAATAGTGATGATATTAGAAAAATAATAATAGTATTTTTTTCCTGCTAGTTCAGTTCGTTCACCAGAAAACAATGGCAGCTCAACACGCACAATCCCAAATTAAAATGTGCTCAGAGCAGCCATAGTGCTGCAGATATTTAGTAAGAAGGACTGGATTGAATTCTATCAATCTACCAATCAATTATCGCATTTGATTGATTTATTTCAGGATGATTTGTCTACCTGCTGCTTCTGGACCCTGAACAGTCCCTCAAACCTCTTTAATAAGGTTTTATCTATGAGGGATTTGTCACTGAGTGAAAATATTTATGCTTTTAAATTCACAGTAAAATGAGAAAACAGTGGAATTTATTACCTTATGATTTAACAAAGTTGCTATAAACTACTTAAGATTTTATTTGTAACTGCTTGGCAGCATCATTCATAACTGCCTCCTGTTTACACTAAGGTCATTTACACACCAAAATCTGAACTTTTCGTTATGATATTACAGTGACACTGACTTATAGTCACACTAAAACTATTTTTAAGATGGTATATGAAAAACAGCAGGAAACAATCGTTCCGTTGTCAATGATTAAATATTTTAAATATCTTCCTTTAAAGGTCTGCAGCATTTCAACGTCTGGCTTTGGGCTGATCTTAGTCTCATTCAGTGTTACAGTAGTTTAAGTTATTTCTTTCTTTATTTTGATTTTTTTTTTAAACCTATTACATTTCAATGACTATAGCTGAGTGTGCGAGGAATCTGATCACACACACACTTTAACTGTGACTATCTGGTTTCTACTTTCTTTATTTCTCCTCTATTGTGTGTTTCAGATGCTTCAGCCAGTCATTTTCCTGCTGAAATAAAACTCTAACCTTATGCTCCTACAGTGATGTTTCATTACAGGAAGCAGAAAAGTGTCTTTGGACCAGACGGTGTCTCTGTCTGGGATGTACCGCAGCCTGACTGTGACCATGACAGAGATTCAATGTTTGCATTTCACTTTACAGTGTTGAACATGTTCAGTCTGCTGAATAAAACTGATTTAGTGACTTTTTTCAGCTGTTTGCATTGTCTCTCTGTTTGTTGATGGGTTGTGGCGAGTTTGCATTAAAGAAAGCACCAGGAGATTAATTTAAAAAAAGAAAATAAACATTGCACTTCACAGGGGCGGTGCGTGGCGCAGTGGTTAAAGCGGCCGCCCCATGTAGAGGCTACAGTCCTCAACGCAGACGTCCCCGGTTCGAGTCCCGCATCGGGCAGACCTTTCCTGCATGTCGTTACCCCTCTCTCTGCCTCCCCCTTTCCTGTCTATCTCACTGTGCTATCAAATAAAAAAGGCCAAAAAGCCAAAAAAATATACTTTAAAAAAAAAAAAAACATTGCACTTTACAGAGGTTTTACTTTCATTCCTTAAAACTGCACCTTAAATGTAGTTTTCCTGTGAACAGCTCCTCTGTGCAGCTTCCCTGTGGCTCACAGCTGGGTTTTCAGCGCTGCTACCGTGTGTGTATGTGCGAGTGACTGTGTGATTCACACTGTGTCAATAAAGTTACAACAGTAAGTCTGTTTTACACACACACAAGTGGGTGTCTGTGCTAGGAGGGAATTTCAGTTGAATGAAAGAGTGGAAAGTGTGTGTGTACTGTGTAGTCTCCTGAGAAGGAAAATCATGCTTACAACCCTAGAAAGAAGCTGCTCTGTTTCTACTTAAGGTTTAATTTTGGTTCAATTACTTGGTTTTTATTTCCTTGATGCTTGATAACAGCTTAATCTGTCTATTCATAATTCAAAATGCCCCCTAATAGATATTATGCTTTGAGATTATTATAACTGAGGGCTTTAATTTAATTTATAAGTAGAAATGTACTGTTGTAATTGGTCAAGGTGCAGCTAGTTTAACTATATTTTGCATATATGATAATATGATATTGATATTAAACTAAATATTATATCAGCATATAAATATGGAGATGATAGGCTACAGAATACAAAATAGCCTAGCCTACTAGCCTAAAATAGTGATGTGTTTGAAAATGAAAATTTGCAACAGCTTGTTGTGCTTCCAATAAATAAATTAATGCAGGTTTGGAATTGAAAAATAATGAGGTTTATAGAATAAATAAACAAAAGTTAAACATAAAAATCTAAGTTTTTTTTCTTCTTTTTCTTCGAATTAAAAATACCGTTACATGAATAGCTACCGTAAGTTTTGCCTGTTGTTAAATAAGTTAAATGTACAGAAATATATAGTTATTCAAAAACAGTAATTTATATTGCGATTATATAAAAATATTCAATACAAATACTCAGGAATATGTGAAAAAAATAAGTTATTGAAATATATTTTCAGTCAGGCATAGTGTGCGCCATCATGGAAACGGGGTCCTTCGTTTCACACGGAAACCAACGCTAATGACCGATGTTTGTTTTGCTAAAGTTAGCAGGTAAATATTTCCATTTTACTGTCACATTTACACGACATTGCGCATTGCCACGCAAGGATTTATAGTCTACGTTATTTTAACTTCACCCCACAGTGATTTTGGCCACGCTAGCTGCCGGTTAAACGCTGCTAAAACGTTTGTTTACATTGGTTTTATTTAGCGCATCCATTCATGCTAAAGGCGTTAGCTGCGACGATGCTAACTGTGTTTTCGTCGCGAATGTGTGTTTACGCGATGGAAACGTTAAATAATCTCAACGGGATTTTCAAACGGATCACATTCCCTCAGTGTTAAAGTTAAATTGTCTTTAAAATTATTAACGTTAAAGGCCGTTGACGTTACCGTGCTAAAACTGCACAGCTAGGCTAGGCTAGGCTAGGTTGCTAACGAGCGGTGTCTGTGTGCAGCGACGCTGTTTGCGTGGGTGTGTGACAGGTGGATTTAAACTGCTGGATGTAATGTGGAAAACTGATTAATTTGTTCTTTATTTTGTCCGCTATTTAAATAACCTTTTCCTCAGACATGTAATTAGCCTCTGACGTGACATAAATATCATTTTAAACAAGTTTTTAGCTTTATTTTCCCCGATTTTTTTCTCTCCCACCACCAGTCAACAGAAATTAAAGCAAATATCAACAATGGAAGAATTTTTATTTCAGTGTCATGAGAGTTTCAACGCACCGTTATATCAAGCTTTGACAATACAGCAGTTTCTTTTCGGCTGACTTTACTAATCCTGTCACTTATGTCAAGACAAGAAAAGAAAATGCAAACAGCCACATGAATGAACCCATTCATTGATTATCAGTCACCCATTGATACAAGGTTGTCTTCCCGAGCTCCCATTGATTCTTTAAGAAAGAGGCTAATTTAATTGTGTCTGTCTTTGTGAATCACATGTACCCATCACCTGAGTGCAAAACTATGTTCCCAGAACAAAGGACAATAAAACAATATACAAGTAATTCCTTTGTTTAGTTTCCACTAAGCCACATTCAGTGGTCACAGTCAACTTACATCTTTCATCATTCAACTTTTCATCAAGAGGATGTAAAATACCAGCTCCCCTCTTTTTTTCCTCGATTGAAATGTGCATAACTTAAACGTAAACAGTGAATAGTGCAACTGTCGGAGGTTTGCCTTCAAAAAAAATGATTGTTGTTGTCTTTCCTCAGTATGCCTGCTGAACGCAAGCGCTCAATAAACATGGATGAAAAAGACGTTTGCACCTTCAGTAACAAGGAAAAAGAGAAGGACAGAGATGGCGAGAGGCGGCCGGCGTCGGCTCGGGACAAACCAAAAGACCAAGAGGCCAAAATGAGCGGCAAAAAAGACGGCGGCAAGGAGGAGAAGAGGAAGCGCCTGGAGGAGGAGAAGAAGAAGAAAGAGGAGAAGGAGCGGAGGAAGAAGGAGGAGGAAAAACAGAAAGCAGAGGAGGAGCAGAAGAAGAAAGAGGAGGAGGAGAAGAGGCAGCAGGAGGAGGAGGAGAGGAAGCTTCAGGAAGAGGAGGCCAAGAGGCAACGTGAGGAGGAGGCAGCGCTCCTGAAGTAAGTGATGCTGTTGTCTTGGTAACTCTGGATCTTCCCTGGGATTTTTATTTTATTTTATTTTATTTTATTTTATTTTATTTTATTTTATTTTATTTTATTTTATTTTATTTATTTATTTTTTATTGTGCAATACAAGTGACAAACATAAAGACAGGAAGGACCTAACACCACCACAACACAGCAGCCAAAGAAGTAAATGAATTGAGAGAGGAAAAAAAGAAGAAAGAACCAAACTAACAAAAGAGAGTTAAATAATTAAAACAGAACAAACCTTTATGTTTTCCCCCCCTTGTCCCCTTTTCCCGCTCCCCCTTTCTCTTTTCCTCCCTTTCCTGGGATTTTTATGTATTTATTTATTTATTGTGCAATACAAGTGACAAACATAAAGGCATGACATAGCACAGGACAGAACGACCTAACACCGCAGCACACCAGCCAAAAAAGTAATTGAGAGAGAGAAAAAATAAAGAATAAAACAAGAGAAAAAGTTAAAAAAAAAATTATTATTATTATTTTCCCCCTCTTTTCCTTTATTTCCCTTCCCTTCCCCCCCCTTTTCCCGCTCCCCCTTTCTCTTTTCCTCCCTTTCCTGGAATTTCTGTTGATAATCAAAGCAACACAATCATATATGTTTTGCTTTCATCATATATACAGCTCTGGAAAAAATTAAGAGACCACTTCAAAATGATCAGTTCCTCTGGTTTTACTATTCATTTGTTTCATTCTATAACCTACTGACAACATTTCTCCCAAATTAGAAATAAAAATATTGTCATTTAGAGCATTTATTTATTTGCAGAAAATGGCAACAGGTCAAAATAACAAAAAAATTCTGGTGTATTCAGACTTTGTATAATGCAAAGAAAACAAGTTCATATTCATTTTAAAACAACACAACACTACTTTTTAAACTTAGGAAGAGTTTAGAAATCAACATTGGTGGAATAATCCCAATTTTTAATCACAGCAGTGTTTTTTTTATAATCTTCCTCATAATTTAATATGATTTGGAGAACTTCAGGTGATCAGCTAAGTAGAGTGAGGTGCTTGTGTTGGAGTTCAATAGACACTGGAATCGATGGCTGCCACATGTGGAGAAGCTGATTTATTAAGAACATTTTGGAGTGGTCTCTTTATTTTTTCCAGAGCTGTGTATATTTATATATTTTTTTGCTTAATTTCTTTAGGGAAAAGGAGGAGGGGCATCAGCTGCACCAGGAGGCCTGGGAGCGCCACCACTGCAGGAAGGAGCTGCGCGTCAAGAACCAGAACGCCCACGAGGGTCGGCCCGAGGAGGCGTTCTTCAGCCGCCTGGACTCCAGCCTCAAGAAGAACACGGCCTTCGTCAAGAAGCTGCGCACGCTCACCGAGCAGCAGCGCGACTCGCTCTCGCACGACTTCTCCTCGCTCAACCTCAGCAAGTACATCGGCGAGGCGGTGAGCTCGGTGGTGGAGGCCAAGCTGAAGATCTCCGACGTGGGCTGCGCCGTGCACCTGTGCTCGCTCTTCCACCAGCGCTACACCGAGTTCGCCCCGCTGCTGCTGCAGGCGTGGAAGAAGCACTTCGAGGCGCGGAAGGAGGACAAGGCGCCCAACGTGAGCAAGCTGCGCACGGACCTCCGCTTCATCGCCGAGCTCACCATCGTCGGCCTCTTCACGGACAAAGAGGGACTGTCGCTCATCTACGAGCAGCTGAAGAACATCATCGGCGCCGACCGCGACACGCACACCCACGTGTCGGTGGTCATCAGCTTCTGCAAGCACTGCGGGGACGACATCGCCGGGCTGATGCCGCGCAAGGTGAAGCTGGCCGCCGACAAGTTCGGCCTGACGTTCCCGCCGAGCGAGATCATCAGCACGGAGAAGCAGCAGCCCTTCCAGAACCTCCTCCGGGAATACTTCACCTCCCTCACCAAACACCTGAAGAAGGACCACAGGGAGCTGCAGAACATCGAGAGGCAGAACAGGTGAGTTTCATCCTTCCCTCTCCAGTAGGGTTGCTTTCCATGGAAATTATGGGAATTTATGGGAATTATTGGGAATTTATGGGAATGAACTGGAAATTGGGGGTAATTTAAACAAACTGTATCATATCCAAACATAAATGTAAATATTTTGTTTTGTCATAAGCAGACATCCATGCAATACAATTAAAAAACATGACATTTCAACAGATTTATTTGTGAGTAGAACTTTATCAAGTTTTATTTATTCTTGTATGAACAATCAATTCTTTTACTGAACAACAAAAACATGTTGGGAAAGAAAATTAAACTATATTTAACCCTCCTGTTGTCCTCCTGGGTCAAGGAAGGAAGGAGGGAAGGACAAAGGGAAAGATGGGAGGAAAGAAGGAAGGGGAAAAAGGAATGAAAGATAGAAGGAGGGAGGGAATAGATTGGGTCAAAAATGTAGGAAGGAAGGACAAAGGGAAAGAAAGAAGGAAGGAAGGAAGGACAAAGGGAAAGATGGGAGGAAAGAAGGAAGGGAAAAAGGAATGAAAGATAGAAGGAGGGAGGGAACAGATTGGGTCAATTGGGTCAAAAAGGAAGGAAGAAGTAAGGACGAAGGAAGGAAGGAAGGAAGGAAGGGAACAGATTCGTTCAAGGAAGGAATAAGAAGGAAGGGAGAAAGGATTGTGGAAAGAAGGAAAGAAAGAAAGATGGAGGGAGGGAACAGATTCGTTCAAGGAAGGAAAGAAGAAGGAATGAAGAAGGGAAAGAAGGGAGGGAGAGAGGAAGGAAGGAAGGAACGGAGAGAGGAAGGGAACAGATTGGGTCAATTTGACCCTGAAGGACGACAGGAGGGTTTTAAGTTAACTGTTAAGGGCCAACCTACAATTTTGTAAATTCTGGTTTTTATTCCCGTTAATTCCCATGGAAAGTTTCCAACTGCACTGCTCCTTTGTCACTTTTTGTTTCTGCTCACTTGATGATTCGACCTTCCTCCTCCTCCTTTTTTTTTCAGACGAATCCTACATTCCAAGGGAGAGCTGAGCGAGGACAGACACAAGCAGTATGAGGAGTTCGCCACCTCCTACCAGAAGCTGTTGGCCAACACTCAGTCACTGGCCGATCTGCTGGATGAAAACATGCCAGACCTGCCTCAGGACAAGACCGTGCAGGAGGGTGTGTATCCAGCAGCAGCACGCACATCCCAAAAAATATTTATAAGAATTGGGTGCCAGACAAAAGAAATGTATCAAAATAGCAAAACATAAAGGGATAGTTCACCCAAAATTGAAATTTCACTCATTATCTACTCGCCCTCATGTCCACTAATATAAGGGCTGGGAGAAGTTTCAGAGTCCTCCGTGGCTTCTCTGAGTTACAGGGGGTCTCGGCGTAGCAGTGCATGTCCATATAACGGTTGCAAATGGATACCAACTGTCTTCGTAACAAAAAGACACACCAAAAAACATCCAAATACCTAAATAAGTCTATATTTCAAGCTTGTTTTGTAGCGGAAGCTTCTCGAAGCTCCTCTTCCCAGTTCGTCCAAATTTGACGAACCAGGAAGAGGAGCTTCGAGAAGCTTCCACTACAAACAAGCTTGAAAAATAGACTTATTTAATTTTTTTCGGGACAATTTCGCATTTTGGGGCTTCAATACAAGACAGACATTACATACGAGCAGCACGGAGGTATTTGGATGTTTTTTGGTGTGTCTTTTTGTTACGAAGACAGTTGGTATCCATTTGCAACCGTTATATGGACATGCACTGCTGCGCCGAGACCCCCTGTAACTCAGAGAAGCCACGGAGGACTCTGAAACTTCTCCCAGCCCTTAGTCCACATGAGGGTGAGTAGATAATGAGTGAAATTTCAATTTTGGGTGAACTATCCCTATAAGGTCTGCACACCAGAAGTAGCTCCAAAGCTTGTTTTATTATCACCTCATGTGGCGTTTCGGGTACACAACCCTTCTTCAGACACATGTGAAGACTGGCTATGTACCCAAAACGCCACATGAGGTGATAATAAAATAAGCTTTGGGGCTACTTCGGGTGTGCAGACCTTGTGTTTTGCTCTGTATCCAGAATAATAATGATATACAGTGGCATCGTACAAAAGTTTCTGCACCCCTGGTCTCAAATTTCTGATGATGTGAAAAAGGCATAAAGTTACAGATGACACATTCCCTTTACATTTTAAACAATATATATTTTAGTTTTCATCTTTTACATTCTCAAAATGACAGAAAAAGGAAAAGGTTTGACCACCCTGCATAGTTAGTAGCTAGTAGCCCCCCCTTTAGAAACTATCACAGTGTGTAAATAGTAACTATCTTGTCTGATACCTTGGTCAAAGTTATCTGAGAGCTGAAGTCTCCTGGGTTTCCCATTCTTTTGCAGGCTGTTGCTTTGTTTAGCTTTTTCACTCTAAAACTGTAGAAAACAAAAATAATTCACTGGTATTGCTTTAAAAATATTGAAAAAGAGTGTTTCATGTTTAACTTTATGCCTTCTGGAGATCATTTCTGTTGCACATTAACAGACTTTTGGACCAGGGGTGTCTAAACTTTTGCATGATGCCACTGTAGTTAAAGCTGCACAGAAAAGAAAATTGAATTTGAGCCCACTGTTGGTCCTAACATTAGTGTAATAACTCATCTATCAGACGATGGAGCCCAAACTTTGTGCCAAATTCTATTTTCGAGTAAATCCGGGATGAAAGTGTGGTATTTATTTTTTCGCATTGGATAATGCAGGCGCACGGATTATGCGTCACGCTGCACACGATTCATCTGAGACAACACACACACACACACCGATCTTTGAATATCCCGCCGCTTGATAACGACTAGGGCTGGGACGATATGCTTTTCTCCCGATTCGATTCTTCTACGATTTATTGGATGGCGATTCGATTTAAATTGCGATTCTACGATATTGCAGATTCTCTCGATTTTTAGTCTGCATTTTTAATAATATTTATCTGCACACAAATACTGTAGGAGCCTATAAATTAACATACTCCATTATAAAGTGAACTTAAACCCTTTTCAAAACCTGTACTCTCTGTATGTATAAAAGGCTTACAAATGCACATTGCACAATATTTAAAAACATTAAAAAAAAAAATCGACAAAAAAGATATCGCGATATTTATGTGAATCGATTTTTTCTCCCACCCCTAATAACGACTAATCAAATTTGTTTTCCTTACTCGGGTAAACTCGTGCGGCAACTCGTGGAAACTCGGCGTGACAAACGGCCGTTTCTGAACACCTTTAAGTAACAACACTAGTCAGGTGAATGTGTGTGTCATATCTTTCTCTCTGCTCGTCTTCAGAGCACGGCCCCGGCATCGACATTTTCACCCCCGGAAAGCCCGGAGAGTACGACCTGGAGGGAGGGATCTGGGAGGACGAAGACGCTCGCAACTTCTACGAGAACCTGGTGGACCTGAAGGCCTTCGTCCCCGCCATCCTCTTCAAGGACAACGAGAAGAGCGGCCAGGGCAAAGACAAGGACGACGCCAAAGGTAAGTCCGTGACTCAGACAGACGGCAGACAGATGAAAGAAAGAGAGAGGGAGAGGGATTCATTCACTCAGTTTTATTTAAACTGACTGTTTGCTGCTGCTGCTGCTTCAGATGGGAAGGAGGCGAAGGACGCGGCCAGCACCACGGAGGAGCTGGAGCTGGAGCTGGAGGCGCTGGACATCGCCGATGAACCTCTGGAGCTGGAGGGAGCGGACGAGGCGGAAAACGAAGAGCTGGCCAAGAAACTGCTGGACGAGCAAGGTACGGTAAACGTTTCAGTTCAGAAGAGACAAACAAAAACAAAGCTTCGGTAAAAAGAGGATTTCTCATACGTTTTTTATTTTTATTTGTGTGTGTGTGTAGAACAAGAGGACGAGGAGGCCAACACTGGGTCGCACCTGAAGCTGATCGTCGACGCCTTCATCCAGCAGCTTCCCAACTGTGTCAACAGAGACCTCATCGACAAGGTGAGGAGAAGGTTTAACATGCTCAAAGAGATTATTGTCAGAGAAATAATCACGGTATAGCCATAATCATGATTATTATGCATTAATTAATTAATTTCACAACACTATGAAGATGTAAAAATCAATTATGGTCAAAATATATTTACATTTCTAATCATATACACAAAATATTTTAAGTATCTATTAATATAGGACCAATTATTAAACCCCCAGGGGAAAATGTTTGGATTATTTCAGTGATTATTTGTCATCTATACTGAATGTTTTAGCCTCTTTTTTCTTTTTCTTTTTTACACATTTAAATACCTTGGAAAGTGACGGTATTGAGAAATGTTTACGATTAATTAATTGTGGAATTTGAAAACAAGTAATCGTGACATCTCTAGTCAAAGATGATTCAAACAAATTGATCAAACAAAATTTTAACCCTTTTGTGAAAGTATTTTATCCATATTTCCTCCTCTTGCATGTAGTACAGTGTTTTAAATGAGTAAAAGCAGCTCACACACTGTGTTGACTCCTGCAGGCCGCCATGGACTTCTGCATGAACATGAACACCAAGTCCAACAGGAGGAAGCTTGTGCGCGCTCTCTTCACCGTCCCCAGGCAGAGGTAAAACCAATTAATGATGTGCAAAGTATTATTTATATGCTGAGCGGGAATATAGAGAAAACTCTGGTCTTTAGATAGAAACAGATTTAGCTGATCTTAAATATTAACATTGGATAAAACAGCTGTTTTGTTTTAGTTTTCTGCTAATGTTTTCCAAAATAAATTAACTATTATCACTTGTCCAACGCCAAACAGCGAGAGGCAGTGTTGTTGCATGAACATTTAGTCGGTGAATAGACCTAGAAAAACACCTCACATACATGCAATTTCATTTTTCTTTTTAATAAAAGGCTCAATATTTTCCTAAAACAGCTGGATGCTACCAGCAGGAAACAGTGCATTTGTTCAGGACTATTTTGTTCCTCTAGTAAATACTTTGCCCAGAGGAATAAGATGCATGAAGCGCTGGATACTATATATTTCATTCATTAATTCATTCATAACCTTTACTTAAGCTTGGAGATATAGTATTGAGGAGTAACCTCATTTACAATATAGCCGAGATGAAACACAGAACATAAAAGGACAGAACACAAAACATTTGAAACATACATAAACATAACATAACACCGGAAGTTAAAGGTGACAAAGATAAATTGAAACAAAAGTGTAGTTAAAAGCAGGAGCAGTTAGAGGTGAAATAAAGTGTAATTATGGATTTAAATTGTCCTATTGATAAAAGTGAGGTAAGTTTCAGATGATTTTGCAGAGTGTTCCAGGTTGTAGGTGCAACAGTAAGAGAAACTGGTCTTTCCGAGTTCAGTATTAATATTAGGAACCTGCAGTGTGAGCCAATCTGTTGAGCGTGTATGTTAAGTTGGTTTGGGTCCGTTCAAGGAGAGAAACACAGACAGTTTCCTTCCAACAGCAGCAGGTGGCGCTGTCGTCTTAACCTCTAGTCTGCAGGTCAGCTGAGCTCTGCCTCTTCCTCCTCTCTCAGGTTGGATCTGCTGCCCTTCTACTCTCGCCTGGTGGCGACTCTCCACCCCTGCATGTCGGACGTGGCCGAGGACCTGTGCTCCATGCTGAAGGGAGACTTCAGGTTCCACGTAGGTTCCTCTCCATCGGCGCACTTTTATCACGATGTTATGAATGAAAACGTTTAATTTTATCGATGATTTTACGTGGATTTTTTTTTGGTTTTTTTTTGCTTTTAGATCCGGAAGAAGGACCAGATCAACATCGAGACCAAAAACAAAACGGTCAGATTCATCGGGGAACTGGCCAAGTTCAAGATGTTCTCAAAGACGGACACGCTGCACTGTCTCAAGGTGAAGAGTCTGAGACCTCGTTATCTCTGAGCTCATCGATGAGAACGTTACAACCTAACTCTGTGTGTGTATGTGTGTGCCCCGACAGATGCTGCTGTCTGACTTCACCCATCACCACATCGAGATGGCGTGCACGCTGCTGGAGACGTGCGGACGCTTCCTGTTCAGATCTCCAGAGTCCCACCTGCGCACCAGCGTCCTGCTGGTCAGTGAGCAACGTCATCATCTTTGATTTAAACTCCTACGTTTTTTTATTTCTGTGTCGATTTCCAGGATCATTTGGACAGAAATCGATACATTTTATGATGTTGTAATTTGATTCAAACAGCTGATATATTGTAGGGATGGTTAATCGGTCCGATTTCCCCAATTCGATTCGATTACCAACTGATTTTCGATTATTAACGATTGTTTATTTTCCATTTGATAGTAACAGTAACCCAAGATACACCACAAATGTATTGCTCTGTTAAAAAACAGTCAGCTACTGAATTACTTCTCTTTTACTGAGTTGGAGCACAAAGCACCTTCAGTATTTTGTAGTTTTTTTGTAACTTCCAAATAAGTTTTTTAACTTTTTCTTTGCTTTTTGTGTTAGTCTTTCACAGTCAAAAAAAACAAAAAAACACAAATGTCCGCACTTGCAAATAAATGTCCATATTTGAGTTTTTTCCTACAGAACAAAGAAGCAGCTTTGGAGCTTTAAAAACACAACAATAAAATCATCATTTGTCACACGTCATCAGTCCTAAAGCTAAAACTTTCTGGATGAAGACTAATGAATAACTTTTGCTTTACTTTTTGGGTCAGTGTGCAAATAAATGTCCATAGTTTGAGTTGCAGAGTTGCAAAGATGCAACTTTGGAGCTTTAAAAAACACAATAAAATCATAATTTGTCAACATTAGTCACACGTCATCATCAGTCCTAAAGTTAAAACTTTATGGATTATGATGTATATTCTTGGAAATGTAATAAATCAATGATTGATTTTTTTCACCACCTCTAATATTTTGTCCGATCTTCCCGCTACAGGAGCAGATGATGCGTAAGAAGCAGGCGCAGCACCTGGACGCGCGCTACGTGACGATGGTGGAGAACGCCTACTACTACTGCAACCCGCCGCCCATGGAGAAGACGGTGAAGAAGAAGCGGCCGCCGCTGCAGGAGTACATCCGCAAGCTGCTGTACAAGGACCTGTCCAAGGTCACCACGGAGAAGGTGCTGAGGCAGATGCGCAAGCTGCCGTGGCAGGACCCCGAGGTGAAGAGCTACCTCATCTGCTGCATGGTCAACATCTGGAACGTCAAGTACAACAGCATCCACTGCGTCGCCAACCTGCTGGCCGGCCTCGTGGCCTACCAGGAGGACGTCGGCATCCACGTGGTGGACGGCGTGCTGGAGGACATCCGGCTCGGCATGGAGGTGAGACAGCGACGACGACGATTTATTTATTTATTTATTTTAATGTTTATTTAACAGGGACGATACATACAACATTGCCACAAAGAATGAAAAATGCGATGCATACAAGACGTCTAGCTTCAGCTAATTTGCAGTCTTTGTCCCTGGTCAGGCTAAAGAAGGATAAAAGATACTGAATACAATAAGTGCAATAATACAAATACAGTGAATAGGTATCATGAATAAATAAATAAAGCTACAAAATTTAGATTATTAATACATTAAAGGGACAACGAGGAGTTTCTATTTGGTTATAAAAAAGTCTCACGTTGATGTGGATGAATCTCCGCTACCCACACTTGTTAATGGGCCCATTTTCGATAAATATATCGTTTTGTCTCTATCGTTATTTTGTTATTATTAGTGGTGGCGGAAAGGCTGGGCGAGCCGACCAGCGTTTCTTTACTTTCGGTTTCGTGGCGAGTCATGAGAATAACGCCGCCGCATCGCCGTTTATGGTCGAAACTACGACGGTATCTGATCGTCTTCGGACCTCTGACTTTAATTATTGATGAATGAAAACATGAGTCTGTCTTGCGCCAGTCAAAGAATTTCACGGTGCGCGTGGAGGCTCATAAATGTAGTGTGAAAACGCTTCGCTTTTCCAAAACTCCTCGTTGTCCCTTTAACAGGGACGATACATACAACATTGCCACAAAGAATGAAAAATGCGATGCATACAAGACGTCTAGCTTCAGCTAATTTGCAGTCTTTGTCCCTGGTCAGGCTGAAGAAGGATAAAAGATACTGAATACAATAAGTGCAATAATACAAATACAGTGAATAGGTATCATGAACAAATAAACACAGCTACAAAATTTTGATTAAGAAATTGCACAAATTAAATACATTAAACATTAGTAAAATGCTGTATTGACAGTGACTTGAGAGAAGTTAATGTTCACATTTCTGCTGCTGCTTAAGCCAATGTTTAGTTCTAGCACTAAACATCTTTAATTCTATATTTGGGATTTGATTTCTGGTGGTAAAGAATTCCATAGGTGTGTACCCAGCACTGAAAGGGATGATGATGATGATGATGATGATGTAACAATACCGTAAGAAGAAGAAGAGCGGTTGTTTATGTATCGGTGGTGAGGTAACGCACAGCGAGATGAAGCACAGGAAGACAGAACAAAGCCCTGCGGTTGTCTTGACTGACGGTCTTGACAGCAGCTTGAAGTGCTGTTGTTTCTGCAGGAACAGATAAGATGTGTTCACAGTTCACAACCTCGACATCGTCTGACAGCAAAGCATCAACATGTGAAGTGTTAGAAACTCTGAAGGTCACAGTTATGTAACTCACTCCGCTGCAACACAAGTTCATTTACTGTTAATACTTTCATGTCTTTAGTTAGGATTTCGATTGCAGAACTCAAAGGGATAGTTCGATAGAACGTTACCAGACAGAGTTGTTTTAAGGCCCTTTCACACCGCGGACGTAACGAATAAACGACACGAAATTGCGAAATATTCGCGGCCAAATATTTCGCATCAAAACCATTCACACCGACGGCGACGCGAATATGCGACAGATGTGACGATTAGATTCCAAAGTTTCGCTTTGCGACGGGTGGTTCTTCGCCTCCACGTCATGTCTTTAATCTGTTAATTATCCCTCACGTATTCACTATGCCACTGTTGTCTTGTTACCAACTTTACTCAACACAGCAGCTCACTGTCTGATCACTGATCAATATCTGATTAATATCTGATCACTGTCCTGACAGTATGTATTCTCCTCCTCCTCTCCTCTTTCCACTTATCCCTCCTCCTCCTCCTCCTCTCCTCTCCTCTCCTCTCCTCTTTCCTCCGAGACACAGGTTATTTACATTGTTTACATTAGCGGCCAAGCACGTGTCCATGTGCCCGTGTGTGTGTGTGTGTGTCCGTGTCCTTGTGTGTACTTGCGGTGCGACCGCACGCCAGAGAGACGGCAGGTGGAGGGGCTGACTGGCAGAGATGAGAGCAAAGACGGTGAAACGCTAAAAAAAAAAAAAACTTTTTTCCTGTGAGAGACTGTGGCGGCCCGAGACTGTGCAGCCACCGTCTGTTTAGGGAAACAGCTGTGTTCTGACGTGGGGGCTGTGACGTACCTCCTCTTCACGCCGCATGATTGGTTGATGCGTTTATTCGCCGGCCGAAAGCTCAGAAAAATCGACCGCGCTCCGAAAAAAAATTATGTTGCATTTTCGCTGCGACACATTCGCGGTCGGTGTGAAAGGACTCGTGATGAAAACCGGGGTTCGAAAATAAATATTGATGCGAGAATTATTCGCACGAAAAATACGTCTCCGGTGTGAAAGGGCCTTTAGAGGTAAATTCATGCAAAACTGCTGATGTGCGTTGCCTTCAGGGACAGTTTTTCATCAAGCAGTCTCTGTATTTCCCTCTAAAACAACTCTGTCTGGTAACGTTGTGTTATTATCTCATAGCATGGTGAATGTGCAGGTCACAACTTGTCCACCAGAGCGTTGTGGAGTTGTTGGATTGTGTATTTGATGAGTTTGATGAGGGAAACCAAGAAATCCCATGAGCCTCCGTAGCGTAGCTCTGAGCAGCTCGCGGCTCTGCTCCGCCGTTCTAAAAACAGCTTGCACCGACAATTAAAGGAAACAAACCTACTGCTAAGACTATAGGGATTATGGCAATGGGCCAATTTGCCAAAATGTTGAACCATCCCTTTAAACATGTATCAGATACTTCAGTATAGAGCTGAATAATGAATTGAAATATTATCAAAAGACGTCCTGTTTCCTGTCCGTTTCATTCTTGTGAATGTAATGTCTCAGTGATAAGTGAGGGGATTCCTTCACATTTTGCACAAATGTTTAATTCAAGTCGATCGATCTTTGGCAAATACAAATACCGTACAAAGATGTGACTGCAACATTTCAGGAACACCCAGAGGGAGGTTCATCGTTACACTAATGGCACGAATGGTTTAGAGTCAGAAAGGTCACAGCTCATATACAGTATCCAGTGTTTCCCCGGCGGCGAATATCGCTCCTTTTTTTTTTTTTAAGACGTTAGTTTAGGCGGCAGCTCTTTGTTGTTAAGGCGGCCGCCTTAACAGGAAAGCGCTGCGGGAAACCCTGGTATCAACCCACTCATCCATTATTAAGACAATTAAATACCAATGTCTAATAGGATGTTAATGACGTGATGGCATGAGCCGCCATACATTTCTGCAGCTTGGTTGCTTGATGGAAGCTGGTGTTAGATTTACTTTTGATAAAGTTGAAAAGCTTCTCAAAAACCACAGATGAACTATACTGATGTCATTATTTCTGATTTGTTTGACCGTTTCCCTCTCTCTGTTGCCAGGTCAACCAGCCCAAGTTCAACCAGCGCCGCATCAGCAGCGCCAAGTTCCTGGGCGAGCTCTACAACTACCGCATGGTGGAGTCGGCCGTCATCTTCCGCACGCTCTTCTCCTTCATCTCGTTCGGCGTGAACCAGGACGGCAGCCCGAGCCCCCTCGACCCGCCGGAGCACCTGTTCCGCCTGCGCATGGTCTGCACGCTGCTCGACACCTGCGGCCAGTACTTCGACCGCGGCTCCAGCAAGAGGAAGCTCGACTGTTTCCTCATCTACTTCCAGGTGCGTCGCAGCTACACGCACCACGCTTCTGTCCCGTAATACGATTTTGGTCTTTTTGTAAACTTGTCGCATCTTTTAGAGACTTTGTTCTCAGATAAAAGCAGAGAGAATCAATAACATAATGTCAATTAATCAATCAAACATTATTTCTATAGCACTTTTCATACAGTTATAATACAACACAAAGGTGCTTTCCGTAGTAAAAACACCCTATCCCTCTCACCAACATACTGCATGAAAGTAAACGTGGAATATTTAAAAGCAGGGATTATTAAAAAGGTTCATAAGGTGTAAAAGAGAATAAATAGATCTCAAACAAATTATGGTAAAACCATAAATATAAGAAAGAGTAGGAGGAGAACAGAATCAAACAAATAAAAGGAGCAAAAGCAGTAGGAGAAATAAATAATTATGTACATAACTAAATCAAATAAAAACATGCTGAAACATAGGATGATAATGATAAGATCAGTAAACTAATAAGACAATAAATAAGTAATAATAAAACAGTGAGTGAGTAAAATAATAAAATGTAAAAGCGGTACAAATATTTTTAAATTGAAGAGGATGTATGAGCAAAAAGTAGGGGAAATTAATTATATAAAAACATGACAAAAAAAAGAATAGTTATGGAGTTTGATTTGTATATTGTTGACTGTAAACCAATTCATTATTATGGCATTTCATTTAATGTAAGTGTTTTTTTTTTTGTTTTGTTTTTAAAGAAAGGAACCCGTAAGTCATCCTTTTTATTCTTTTTAAATTCTTATTATATATAAATCCTCATTATGTCTTCTTACTATTTTGGGCTCTATATCTTGTATGCAAATCACTTGGTAAACTTTTATGTTTTGAAAATGTGCTGTATACTGTACATAAAGTGGATTGGATTGATCAATCCCAGGATTCAAATGAACAAATAATGAAATAAAATAAATAAAACTAATATTAATTAAAATAAAAAATCATAATAATAATAAAAATGAAAGGAAATTCCGTTAAAAACAAGCCTAAAATTGCTGTTGTGTGTGTGTGTGCAGCGCTACATCTGGTGGAAGAAGAGCGTGGACGTGTGGACCAAGGATCACCCGTTCCCCATCGACATCGACTACATGATCAGCGACACGTTGGAGCTGCTGCGGCCCAAGATGCGGCTCAGCTGCTCGCTGGACGAGGCCACCAAGCAGGTCACCGACCTGGAGAGGGAGGTGCTCGTCAAGCTCGGTAAGCGTGACACGGTGACACGGCGGCTTCTGAATCTGTAGCGTCGCCGACCGTATACCGTATATATCCGGCACCACGTAATTAGCACATGTGCGGCGGCGTCCGGTCTCTCCGGCGGAGCAGCATTCCTCCGTGTGTGGGAGGACGACCGGCAGCGCTGCATCACTCCTCACTCGGCCTCGTCTGTCAGACAGGTTCAGCTCATCTAAACACACACACACACACACACACACACACACACACACACAGACAGACAATGAAGAAGGTTTAGGAATGATAATTGTGAATTAAAATGAATGAGATGATGAATGACGTCTGTGGCGGAGTTTCTCTGTGCAGAATTCATTATAGGCTTCTTTTCGGAAGGCAGTGACATTGTGTCTGTGTGTTTAACATCCACTGATGGGGAAATAATTGATTGTTTAATCACATTTACACTAATACAGATAGATTTTTGGATTTTCTGTTGATTTATTTGTTCCTAAACTTGATATTTTTGAATGTTGAGCTCCTGGTTTGACAATTTCTGCTCATTTTCAGCCACTAAATTGGAGATTTTAAAGAGCAAATGAGCTGCAGTCATACTTCATGCACATATTCAATGGCACGGGGTTGATATGTTGATAAAAACTGAAGCTGTCACAGAAATTCAAGTAACTTTACTAAGCGCAGAAATGCGACCTTTAAAACGTCTGTTTCTTCTCTCTTAAACCTGTTGAGGGTTAGATTTAGAGTTAAGAAATCTCTGATCTGAACACAGATACAGTATGATGAGACACAGAGATAATGATCGGTGTGATCATCGGCTCCGATCTCTGTGAATAAACATCTAGAAATGAAAACGTTTCTGAGTCCAGACAGGGAATAAGTTTGCACTGTGGTTTATTACCAGTTTGCTTTTAATCGTTAGTGTCGTCGTCCTACTAAGACGACTGACGAGATGTTCTGTGGGTTTTGTCCTTTAATAGTTTCTGTTTCTGCTGCTGAATGTAAAATGAATTCCTGTGAACGCAGAGACACAAAGAGAGAGGGAGCAGAGTGGGTGAAGGATGAAGCAGGAAGCGTTTGTGTCGCAGGTGTTTTTTCTTCAAAGCTTCGTCTTTGTTGAACAGTTTCAAGGTGTTCACCTGGAATGTGCAGAGAAATATGTAAACAGAGGCTCCACCCTCGGACACCGAGACACCGAGACATGGACCGCTGCTGCAGGACGTTATCCAATCCATTTTATTTATAAAGCACATTTAAATAAACACAAAGGTTTTCAAAGTGCTGTACAGTAAAATAAAAACCATAAAACACACTAAAAAGGCAAAAATACTAAAGATAAAAAACACAATAAAACATAAAAAGACTGTCCACCTCAGATAAAATATCTATCAGTGGCAGTTCATTACATAATTTACATTACACTTACATTAAAATATAGTTGAAGCTTAAGTATCATTGGAGACCTAAGTGCTCTAAAGTATCTTAATTTGTGTTTTTTTATATAAATATACTGATTCAACAACATGTGAGCGACTTTTAGCTGATTCAGCTAAGTTCTTCATATGAAATCATGTAGATTCGTCCAACTGAGGGTTCACAACCTCGAGATACATCTGAGGGACCGTTCAGTTTTCAGATTTTACTCTGAAATTATTAAAATGTTCTGCCCTTTTAAGAAGTTTAAACTACAAACAGGTCAAGTGGGCTGTTAGTGTTGGAGGTCACAGGTCAGAACAGGTTAATCTTTAACAACACGTTAGCCTATATATTTTTATTTTATCAGCTTCTCCTCAGTTTTTTGTGTGAAGATGTAATTCTTCAAGGTAATAAATTATTATAACTGTTAAATGAATGAAGTATAAAGCAGCAGAATCTGGAAACACTCAGACAATAACCTCAGAAATGCACTGTTTGAATAAATACCCTGTATGTGTGTGTGTGTGTGTGTGTGTGTGTGTGTGTGTGTGTGTGTGGAGAGAGTGATTGATGAGCGATCGGAGGCCTCTCTCTCTCTCTCTCTCTCTCTCTCTCTGGTTTCACACTAGTTCCTTTGTTGAACTCTTCATAGTTGAACCAGGATCAAACATTCCTCAGGACCTGATCGTCCACTTCAGGCCCCGCTGCATTTTCTCTCCGTCACCGCGGCCGCGTGTCTCCGAGTCTGACTCATGAGGCAGAAATTAAAGGGATAGTTCAACATTTTGGCAGATTGGCCCATTGCCATAATCGCTATAGTCATAGCAGTAGGTTCGTTACCTTTAATTGTCGGTGTAAGCTATTTTTAGAATGCCGGAGCAGAGCCGTTCTTGGTTTCCCTCATCAAACTCATCAAATACACAACCTAACAACTCCAAAACGCTGTCGTGGACAAGTTGTGACCTGCACATTCACCACGCTATGAGATAATAACACAACGTTACGAGACAGAGTTGTTTTTGAGGTAAATTCATGAAAAACCGCTGATGCGCGATGCGTTCAGGGACAGTTTTTCAGCAAGCAGTCTCTGTATTTACACTGTATTTACCTCCAAAACGGCTCAGTTTCGTAACGTTGTGTTATTATCTCATAGCGTGGTGAATGTGCAGGTCACAACTTGTCCACCAGAGCGTTGTGGAGTTTTGGGATTTTGTATTTTATGAGTTTGATGAGGGAAACCAAGAAATCCCATGAGCCTCCGTAGCGTAGCTCTGAGCAGCTCACGGCTCTGCTCCGCCGTTCTAATAATAACTTGCACCGACAATTAAAGGTAACGAACCTACTGCTATGACTATAGGGATTATGGCAATGGGCCAATTTGCCAAAAATGTTGAACTATCCCTTTGATTCGTGTTTCTTCCTATTTCTATCTGAAGTCGGTCCGTCCTGGTCGGGGTGCGAGGCCGCAGGTGTCTCGCTGTAATCTCTAATAATAACCATGTGTGTGTGAGATGTAATAATGACCCTGGTGTTTATATTTTTTTCCGCCCAACCCGAGGTCTGGCCATGGAGAAGGACGGCCGCTCCAGCAGCGCCATGAGCGAGGGGGAGGGGCTCGACGAGGACGACGAGGACGATGACGAAGAGGGCGGAGCCGAGACGGAGGAGCAGTCGGGCAACGAGAGCGAGATGAACGAGCAGGA
The DNA here is from genome assembly GCF_045865225.1 of Trachurus japonicus. NCBI lineage: Eukaryota > Metazoa > Chordata > Actinopteri > Carangiformes > Carangidae > Trachurus > Trachurus japonicus. The sequence continues at coordinate 4,779,576 of NC_140929.1, forward strand.
GGAGGATGTGAGTCCAGAAAAAACACACACACAACTCACACTAAACTCACACAACACAACACACAGACACAACGCTACTGTTGTGTTGGTGAAGTGTGACGCATTGTCGTGGCAACTGATAGTGTAAATGATGTCGTGCTTCCTCAATGTTTTCGTCCGGCCGGAGAAAAAGCTCTTTTGACAGAAGCTCATTGTGCGAACAGATACAATCAAAAAACATGTGATGTGATGAAAATTGGATGAAAATATTGACTATTGTTTCAGTTTTCAGTCGTTCTCAACAGGATTTTTAAAAACAAAAATCGTTGAATTAAAAATTACATTTTAATATATGAATCTGGTCTCAGGAAGTTTATATTTGTTTATTCTGAAGATCTGTCTTTTTTAATTTTAGAAGCTTTTCCACCAAAAGTTTCAGGAACTAAAAGTTTCCTGCAGCCCGTCTGTGTGTTTTTATGTAAATCGTTACTAAAGTAAAAGTCGCCTCCTGGTCTTAAAACTACACATACTGTACAAGAACAAAAGATTTCTTCTAAAACGTATTGTTTTGATAATGCCTGATGAAAAACAAGGAACAAGAAGCCGTCCAATCAGGCCGATCAGGAAGTCGGTCTGGTCTTCAGATCTAGAGAAACACAAACAACCGTGTCGGGCCGAAGTGCCGGGGAGAGGGAGGGTAGTTCCCCGAAACGTTCCTGGTTCCTATTTGTCAATCAAAATGATTTGGAAACAGTTTTGATAATAAAATAATCATCTAAGTCCAGAAATATCAAACATTTGCAGCTTCCAGCTTCTTAAATGTGAAGATTTTACACCTTACTTTTATATCTATGATCATTTTCTAGATGAATTGATAATAAAAAAAATAGTAGCCAGTCACAGTTCTGGTGCAGATATCATCAGATTTCAGATAACAACAGGCAGGTATCAGTGGAGCCTGTTGGGGAACATTTTTATCTGTTGACTGGATCTCAGTGACAGTTCAACAGGAAGTTAATGAAAAGATGAATAATTTCCTCTGAAAGCAGCGACTGCACCTCTGACCTGAGGTCAGTTCATACCAACACAACAAGGTACAAACTCTGGAAGTGCTGCGAAACCTCTGTGATCAGGTCAATAGAGATTACTGAAGTATTATATTTATGAAATGTATTTGCTGTATTTACAATAAGTTATTTTTATTTATGTTTTTCCCAACAGGACGGGTCTGAGAACGAGGAGGAGGAGCGGGAGGAGGAGGAAGAGGAGAACACAGACTACCTGACCGACTCCAATAAAGAGAACGAGACCGATGAGGAGAACAATGTAAGAGGGAACATGTCCTTTATTATATTATATTATATTATATTATATTATATTATATTATATTATATTATATTATATTAAGGAGTCGATGTCCACAAATGATAAAACACCATAATCACCATTATATGATCAAACATGATGAATGTTGTCTGTAAAAATCATAATAATGGCCTAAACCTTCACAGGAGGAGACTTTACTTTTGTAATTTATCATTATTCCGTTTATTTCAAACATCTTAAAGACAAAAAAAATTAAAATTCAAGTACATAAAGACAGTATAAACAAGCGCAGGACGCCAACCAGCGTTTGTTTCTGAATCCCTGCAGTTTGAAGAGGAGCAGATTAAATGTAGCTGGAAGAAAAGACAGGTTTTATCATGAGACAATAGCGTTCTGTTAATTAATTAACTAATTGTTGCAGGAGGTGACGATCCGTGGCGGAGGACTGAAGCACGTGGCGTGTGCGGAGGACGAGGACTTCATCCAGGCTCTGGACAAGATGATGCTGGAGAACCTGCAGGTACAGTACCACCTCCTGCACACCGAGCGTTGCTGCACATCCTCCACGTTTTTTAAAAAGTGTACAGTGTTTCCTCTAGGATTTTTGTTTTTTCCACCGGACGATCTTTTTTTTTTTACTGCAACATAGGCTACGGTTCACGTCATGATGACTTCTGTATCTAACCACCTATTCAAACTTCCTCAGTCCATATTTGTCTTTGTTTGATAGCTACTACTTCAAGAGACTTTTGGTTAAGTAACCATGGACAACTCCTACACAGGATCGTTCTGCTGTGTCGCACCCCGCACGTTACGGCGCAGATGTCCTGAATGATCATCAGTGTTGATTATTTATAAGCCCAGTGGACTGAGACACTCAGTTTTTTTGCTTTTTTTTGCTTTTCCACTAGCACTCCGACACAAGAATCAAACCCGCTAATTTTAAAAACACACCGGCAACAGCGACCACTGATCTGTAGCCTGTTGTTATTCTGTCACCTGACCTGTGGTACGTCATCGAGGTGCAGACGAGGTGCAAAGAGTAGATACTGAGCAAGATAGTTAACTGTAGTTTACCTTACTCGAGAGTATCCGACCCAGTGCAGGACTGGGCCGCCACTCCTAAATGAATGTAGAGGAAACACTGGTGTATCTGCAGTCTGACAGCGTGAGTCTTTCCTTGTCCCTGCAGCAGCGCAGCGGCGAGACGGTGAAGGTGCACCAGCTGGACGTGGCCATCCCGCTGCAGCTGAAGAGCCAGCTGAAGAAGGGCGGCTCGGGGCAGTCGTGCATCGGCGAGGGAGACACCGACATCTCCGACACCATGCAGTTCGTCATGCTGACGCGCAAAGGAAACAAGCAGCAGGTGAGTGAAGTGTAAACAGGGTGCAGCAGCAGCAGCAGGTTTTAAAGGGATAGTTCACCCAAGATTGAAATTGCACTCATTATCTACTCACCCTCATGTGGACTAAGGGCTGGGAGAAGTTTCAGAGTCCTCCGTGTCTTCTCTGAGTTACAGGGGGTCTCGGCGTAGCAGTGCATGTCCATATAACGGTTGCAAATGGATACCAACTGTCTTCTTAAAACAAAAAGACACACCAAAAAACAAAACATCCAAATTTGGACGAACTGGGTAGAGGACAGACCCTGGTTCGTCCAAATTTGACGAACCGGGAAGAGGAGCTTCGAGAAGCTTATGCTACAAACAAGCTTGAAAAAAAGACGTATTAATTTTTTTTCAGGACAGTTTCGCATTTCGGGGCTTCAATACAAGACGGACATTACATACGAGCAGCATGGAGGTATTTGGATGTTTTTTTGGTGTGTCTTTTTGTTACAAAGACAGTTGGTATCCATTTGCAACCGTTATATGGACATGCACTGCTACGCCGAGACCCCCTGTAACTCAGAGAAGCCACGGAGGACTCTGAAACTTCTCCCAGCCCTTAGTCCACATGAGGGTCAGTAGATAATGAGTGAAATTTCAATTTTGGGTGAACTATCCCTTTAACCTCCAGGAGCTTAGTTTCTGTGTCCTGTGGAGGAGCTCAGGGACCCAGAGGTGTTGCAGGATCACAAACTAACCATAAGTCCATAAATAAAATCCACTCAGCTGCAGCTTCAGGTTTGAGCTCAGTGTTGGAGATGAGTGAGAGAAAACACACACAGCAGCAGCAGCAGCAGAGGAGTGAGAGAGTGATTCACTTTCACTGTTTCTGAAACTCACTCACACTCCGACTGACTGAGCCCAGGAATAATATTGACTCGACTCCGTGTGTATGTGTGTGTGTATTTCATACTTGTGAGGACCAGTTTCAGTTTTAAAGCGTCATTACGGGGACCTCGGTTTGGACTGAGGTCGGTGGTCGCTGCTTCAGAGAGACGTTTGAAGGTTTATTTTTCTGGTTTTAAAGCTGTTAGGGAGCATGACGTCTACATATCATCACATTTTAAAGAGGATTTTACCTTAATTAAAAAGTTACAGAGTAATTGTGATAGTTAACTACATGACTTGTGACTTGGCGTGGTAGTGTAGTGTAGTACCTGGCCGCTGCCCCGGTGTCCCAGCTCTACGCACTTCGTAACCCGTAAATATCTTTTGTTTATGACAGTAAAGACTACACAGATATACACGTTGTAACATCGTATATATGTTACATAACGTTACGTAAACAAATGCACATGTCTGAGAGGAAGGTTACAGTAGCAACACAGAGGAGAATAGATCGCACGCATAGTTCATCTTTAAAGTTGATTTTTGTGAATTAGTTTGTTTTATTCACATCCAGAGCAGCGACAGAGCAGCATCATCATGATTTTTCATTCTGCCATTTATTCCCACATTATTATTAGTAGTAATAGTAGTAGTAAAGATGTGCCAAAAAGGATGTTGCAATTATTTTTTAGCAAATTGAGTCAAAATGATTACATTTTTTGCATTTTAATTTTCACTGAAAGTTTAATCTAGAAATTTTTGTTGGATCTTTTTCCAAACAAACATGTTTCCTTGATGGCTGGAGGATTTGATTTGTTGTCCCGGTGCTGAGACACATTTTTATCTCTATCAAAAGACGAAGCGATTTGGATTCTGTACTTGGTTTTGGTTATATTATCTCTGAGATAATCGTAGTAATTATTAAAAAGCTGTTGTTCTTCTTATGGATCGTCCTCCATATTATTATTATTTTTTTCTTAACCCATGTTTGCTTACATGAGTTTCTCGAATCATTTGTTTCTTTTTTTCACGGAGGAGGTTCAGAGGATTCGTCCTCACGCCTGTGGTCTCTGGTCTGGTGTGTAGCAGCCAGAGAGGAGGGGGCACGCTGCCAACGAGGGTCCTCACAGGCATAGGAAGGAAAGCGTGTGTGTGTGTGTGTGTGTGTGTGTGTGTGTTTAGGCTGCAGCGGTGGAATGTGTGGTTTGAGGGCAGGGGCTGGTTGTGCTGCTGCAGGGTGTGTCCGTCTTCCTGCTGCAGCTCTCGGGCTTTAACGGAGCGTCGAGTCGAGCCGAGTCGACACAGCTTCAGTTCTGTGAAGCTCAGAGCTGAGACAGAAAAATCTTTGTCGGTGCATCGGTGAGGTGTGTGGATGGGAAACGACTTCAACTCTCTCTGTAAACACACAACACACTGATTTACAGCAGCAGTGAATCAAAGCATCCTCTGTATGTGTGTATGTGTGTGTGTGTGTCTATGAATGTGTATATTACGTATATGTTTGTGTGTTTGGTGTCGTTGCTTCCTCTTGTGTGGGATGTACATGACACAGAAACTCACCAGTTTGTTTTTATAAGAAAAAAAATCTCTGGTTGACGCCTCAAATATGAATATTAACAAGTTTTCCTGGATTCCTGTGACAGTAAATGCATCGTTTTTCAGTTTTGAAGACTGTGGGATAGAAAAAAAAATAGGTAGATGTTTCTATTAAAGCTCCACCCAGCCATCAGGACTTCCTGTAACTTTGTGATGTCACAACAAAGCCCCGCCCCCTCTCTTGGACCCAAACATCCAACAACTTGCAGGATTTTGGTTTCTCTGAGTGTTTTAATCTGAAATCTGCTCTATTTTTTTTTTTGATTGACTCAGAAAACAGTCGGCCAATCAGAAGAGAGGCTCAGAGCCTCTTCCTCTCTTCTGATTGGCTGACACCGACCTGTTGTTACTAGAGCTCCAGAGAGAGGAGATGGAAAACTACACTGAGATGGTTCTTTTGGTTCTTAAAACCACTGATAATAAATCAGTATATAAAATAAATAAAATATTTTTTTTATTATTTATTAGCATATGAAAAAAATAAATACCGTAGATGACCATTTAGTACAGACAATAAACGGGCGACTATTTGGTCATCTACGGTAATAAAACAGCATATGAAAAATAAAAACAAAATAAAAAAACCCTAATGGCTTGTCAAGTGTTCTTCCTCCTTATGGATCAGACCTTCAAAATAAAAGCATCAGCTACAGACCAGTGTGTTTGTTTGTCACTCTTCCTCCATCTTTCCTCCATCACTGTTAACCTCTGTGTGTGTGTGTGTGTGTGTGTGTGTGTGTGTGTGTGTTTCTCGTCGACAGTATAAGATCCTGAACGTGCCGCTGTCGTCACATCTGGCGGCGAACCACTTCAACCAGCAGCAGGCGGAGCAGGAGGAGCGCATGAGGATGAAGAAGCTCACGCTGGACATCAACGAGCGGCAGGAGCAGGAGGATTACCAAGGTAACGCACGACGACCGCCGCTGCGCTCACTTTTGTACGTGTCTTGCCTCACTCCCGAGTCCATGACCAGCAGATAGACACCATCCTTTCGACTGTGCGTGCAGTAACGAGGGAGATAGAGCCGCATCGCCCGTAATTAGCTTAGCTCAAACGCTGGAAGTGTATGGGTAGTGTTAGCCTGCCTCCACCTAAAGTCATCAGAGAAACTCTTCAGCAACTCTAAACGGAAACCGGCGGGCCGATCTTCGTCTCAGAGCTGACAAAACTCTCCGGTAAGGCATCTTGAGCGGTCAAATGCCGCTAACGGGACGAGATCGGTCAAAACGGAGGGTTCAAGCAAAGACGGTTTATTTTGGTTCAAGCTAGCTACATGGAGGGTAGGTTAGCTTCCTATTTCAAAGTAAAAGCACAAATTCTATCGTCATGGTTTTCTGTATGTAAAGGGCAACGGGTGTTTTATTTTATGAAAGTAACCGGAAGTGTGTTGGTCACAACGGCTAGCTTGAGTAGCGCCGAATTCGTCCGAACAAAATTGTAAACAGCTGGTATTTAGACAAATTAACGACACACTGCTGATCTAAACGGCTACTTTCTCGCCTAAAAATGTTTGAAATGTCGATAAAGTGATATATTTACAGAGTTTAGAGCTAAAATGAAATCCCTTTTGCGTGTTTGTGTTTGTGTTACAGAGATGATGCAGTCGCTCGCTCAGCGTCCGGCTCCGGCCAACACCAACCGAGAGCGTCGGCCGCGTTACCAGCACCCGAAAGGAGCTCCCAACGCCGACCTCATCTTCAAGACCGGAGGAAGGTGAGGCCTGTGTGTGTGTAGAGTTAGGACTCGTTACCTCAACTCAACCTGCACTGACCCCTCCCCCTCCTCCCTCCCTCCCTCCCTCCTCGGCAGTGTTTCCTTGAACAGAGAGAAAATGGCGAGAAATGAAAGGCAGGAGAAGCGAGACAAACAAGAGAGACGAGAGAGGAAAGACAAGCAGGAGAGAAACCAGAGATATGAGACGGAGTAGAGTTTGTTTTCTTCAGATTCAGAAAGTTAGGGTTAAAAATAAGGTTTTAGATTTTCATTGTAGACAGATTCTGATTTTCCAGGTTTGAGTGAGATCATTTATTTGTTGTGGAAACACGTGTAAATAAAGATTCATTGAAGTTTATGCTTGAACAGAAACAGCAGCTCGTGTGTCTTTGTTGGAACAACATCATAACATGTGTGTGGCGTTCAAGCCCGCTGGGATTTCTCAGATACAAACACATTGACACAAGAATCTGAGTTTTTACTTTGGTTTTACCTTCAGATTTGTTCATATTTGCCACAAATGCATTTTAATTAATTAAGTTTATAGTGGGTTGTTAATGTTGTTAAGTTTTTATTATTTTTAATTCAGGAAGAAAATCAACACACACAAAAAAAGAAAAGAGACAAAGTCAGGGTGCTGAAGTCAGAAAGTATCAATAAAGACAAACACTTTTATCTTTTTAAAATCTAATATTAACAGTAAGAAAAATACAGAATATCAGCACAGGTAGATTTGTGTCGAATTAATTTTGAAGCAATAATCAATATGTTTTTGAAGTGAAGACAACAGATACATCACAGGAGGCAACGATGGGAGTTATTGATCGGTTTTATAAAAATATCAGATCAGAGGCTGAAATGCATTGAAACACAATACCACAGTTTTGAATTGATTTGCTCTTTTTCTGCTGCAATTTTATTTTAATTATCCACATATTATGGGTATTTGATACCAAGATGCATAGATATATATTTTATCTTTAAAAGGGTATCATAACATCAGCAAATATTAAAATACACATAGATTATGAAATGGATAAAATAGAATTGAAATATAATTTACAACACATTTACAATAAAAAAATAAGTGAAGAAATTAAAGTCATTTCTGACTAAAAAGCAAGTATATGAGTTTTAATGACATTATAACATTAAAGGGATAGTTCAACATTTTTGCCATAATCCCTATAGTCATAGCAGTAGGTTTGTTACCATTAGTTGTCGGTGCAAGCTATTTTCTCAGAGCTACACTACGGAGGCTCATGGGATTTCTTGCTTTCCCTCATCAAACTCATCAAATACACAATCCAACAACTCCAAAACGCTCTGGTGGACAAGTTGTGACCTGCACATTCACCACGCTATGAGATAATAACACAACGTTACCAGACAGAGTTGTTTTAGAGGGAAATTCATGCAAAACCGCTGATGCGTGTTGCCTTCAGGGACAGTTTTTCATCAAGCAGTCTCTGTATTTCCCTCTAAAACAACTCTGTCTGGTAACGTTGTGTTATTATCTCATAGCGTGGTGAATGTGCAGGTCACAACTTGTCCACCAGAGCGTTGTGGAGTTGTTGGATTGTGTATCTGATGAGTTTGTTGAGGGAAACCAAGAAATCCCATTAGCCTCTTGGCAGCTCACAACTCTGCTCCGCTGTTCTAAAAATAGCTTGCACCGACAATTAAAGGTAACGAACCTACTACTACTATGACTATAGGGATTATGGCAATGGGGCCAACTTGCCAAAATATTGAACTATCCCTTTAATGTGGTAATATAATATGTGGTGTAGATAAACAAATATATGAATAATGAACAATGGAAACAACACTTTTATTTTACTTGACTTTTATTGCTGTTGCTACAGTCATTGTCCTGCTCTCTCCTCTAGGAGACGCTGATTGGAGTCTGGGCCCGGGCTGAGCGAGCAAGAGAGCGAGCGAGCAAGAGAGCAAATGAAAAAGCAAGAGAGAGAGAGAGCGAGTGAGCGAGTCTAAAGAGAGAGAGAAAGAGAGGACCGAAGAGGAGAGGAGAGGAGAGGAGAAACCGCTCTACAACACAGGGATGGAGTCCTCCAGACCAGGCCACGCCCCCCTGAGGGAGAGAGGCGGGGGGGGGTCAGAGGTCAAAGGTCAGACAGATGATGGCTCTCTTTTCTTTTTTGTCTGTTGCCTGAGATGACAACAATAAAACAAAAAAAACCACACAACAACAACAACAACAGAACAACAGTCTGGACCAATCACAGAGACTGAAGACTGATGATGAACACCTGAGCGGCCGGCGGCGGCGGCGAACACGGACAGGAAAGGGGCCGCCATTACCGCCGCCATTTCCGCCGCTACTGGAGGAAAACAGTGACTCGTATTTAGGAGTTCGAACCTGCGAGTGGGTGAAAATGTTTAAACGAGACGAGTTTAAGATCCAGATTTTTATTTCTCAGTACGGTAGTTCCTTTTGTTTTGTTTTGTTTTGTTTTTTGGACTCGGGAACACGAAGCGACAGCGCAGACGAACGACGGGACGACGAGGAGGATTTTAACACTTGAGGTGGTGCGTTCAAGGACCGTTCGCCCAGTGATGCAGAGGAGGACGACGACGTTTCACACACACACACACACACACACACACATACAAACACACACACACAAGGCTGAAAAGGTGAAAAATTGGCCGATGGTTGGGAGCAGTGATCGATCTGCAGCTTCTTTTCTTAATTAATCATCAGATTATTATTTAAATCTTAAAAAATGCTATTTTTTTGACGGATAAAGCAAAAAAAAATCACATTGAGAAGCTGCAACCAGGGAATTATGGGAATTTTATGCTTGGAAAATATAAAAACAGCAGAAAATCATGTTTCTGATCGTCTTCTTTTCCCCGATTTAAAGTCCAGTCCAGGAAAATTAATCAATTTTCTGTCGGAAAACACCTTATTGATCAATCAACCAATCATTGCAGCAGCTGGTTTGTGACACATGTGAATGATAATGGCGTCTCCATTTAACTTAATTGATCTGTTATTATCTGTTTCTACTGATTTAATTGGCCTCCGATGATCGAAGGAAGGTATTTGAGTTAGAGATGAACCGACGAGCAGGGAAATAATCAGTTAATAGATCAATTATTGTCTTTTTTGTTTGGACGGGGAAGTTAAAACGAGACGATTAAGTTAATTATGAGTCGTGCTGCAGTTTATTTTGACCAGTTAATTGATTAATTGTTCGGTGAATCAAACACCAGAGTTGCGAAGCTCCACCAGACTTTTCCATCTCGGCCTCGTTTGCACACACACACACACACCTGGAACATCTGGACGTCCGGGCGTCATGTGACCTGCTCACTGATGGACACCTGTCTGTACATAATCGTCACTTTCTCCAACTTCTTGTCTCACTAGATGTTTTTTTTGTTTTATTTTTTGTTTTTTCCTCCAGAATCTAAGAGTTAAGTTTTGTTTTTTTTTGACAATATCCAGCTTGCTTTGATTTGGATTTGTGTAGTGTCACGTGGATTTTTTTTTTGTTTTTTTTGAATAACCGTGTGCCTGAGAGTCTTCCTCAGTGATATATATTTTAGATCTGTTTTACCCCGTGGAGCCTGTAGATGGTTAAATGTGCTCTGTGTTTTCTGCTGCACTCTGATCTAGTTCGTCTGTTTCTAGGTTCAAAACAAAACAAAAAGAAAAAAAAACCTTGGCGTTGTTTTTTTTTTGTTTTTTTATCTTCCTGCGAGCAAAAAGAAAAACAGTAGCAGCTTCTTCAGCTTTGTGTCTCGGCTCCTGACGGACAGAAGTGATCACAATAAAATATATGAAGACGAAAACTCTTGTGTGTGTGAGGGTGTGTGTGTGTGTGTGTGTGAGGGTGTGGCCTCAGTGTGTCGAGCTCTAATTACAAGGCAGCAAACATCAGCATTTCCTCACTTCCTGTCTGTTCCCGCCCCTGAACGCAGCACATACATATAGGACACTGTTAAACACGGCTGGATCGACGTCATACGGAGGCCCAGAGGGGACAAAAAGAAGTAGTTGTTGTTGTTGAATTACCTTGCACACCTGGGAATCAAAAACAAGCAATGGAAGAATTAATTTAAATACTTGATATTCATCATTTTCTCTTAAGTTTTTAAACCAAAATGCACCCAAAAGTCTTTTTTAGCATCTGCAAGTTTCTAGTTTTCTTTTTTTTTACCATTTGCAGGAAAAAATAGTTGAAATATGCACTGCAAAAACTCAAAATCTTACCAAGAATATTTGTCTTATTTCTAGTCAAAACAAATCTCATTCTACTTAAAATAAGACTCATCACATTAAAAGTAGCTGGTTTTTAGACACTTTTTACTTCTTTCAAGCAGATTTTCACTACAAATACGGTAAGTAGAAAAATCTGACAGTGGAGCAAGTTTTTCTTTCTTATTACAAGCACAAAAAATCTGCTTTCACTGGCAGATTTTTCTACTTATTTCAATTGAAAATGGGTTTGAAACAAGTGAAAACTGTCTAAAACAAGTTAATTTTTAGGTGATGGGTCATTTTGAGTTATTTTAAGTGGAAAGAGATTAGTTTTGACTAAAATTGAGACATTTTGACAAGAAATAAGACAATATTCTTGGAAAGATTTTGAGTTTTTGCAGTGTAGCCTACCTCTGATGTTTGACTTAAGTGATACATGGATGTTGAACAAATTAAATCAGCTGTTAGCACTGCACCCAAACCCTGTGGACTAAAAAAAAAAACTAAAAACAAGTTGATTTTTAGGTGATGAGTCTTATTTTAAGTGGAAAGAGATTAGTTTTGACTAGAAAAGAGACATTTTGACAAGAAATAAGACAAATATTCTTGGAAAGATTTTGAGTTTTTGCAGTGTGAGTATCAGTAAATCGCATTTTCCATATTTCACTGTTTTCTAACATTTATTCTCTGTCAGGAGCATCAACATGATTCAAAGACTATTTGTCATCCCGTCCCAAGAAATATGGTAGGAATGAAAATCTGTTTCTCACAATTATAATAATCAGTAGCTGCAGCCGTCAGTGAAATAATTGAAGAACAGTGTTAGTTTCCTCCAGGGCTACAAGTTATTATCTACTTAGAAAACTCTGCTAATGATTTATGAAATAACCAGTGAGTTCTGTGATCTTAAAAAAACAAAAAACTACACGTTAGACAGATCCTTTTAAATACATTAAAATCATTAAGATTTTCTAGTATTTCAGCTCTATATCGATTTATTTAAACTATTGATAATCAAATTATTTGCTTGTTTAATCTTAAACTGATGGTGTAAAAACTAAAATGACATAATGTGTCCCAGATAGAAAGTGTGAAGCAGAGTAATGAATGTGGTCGAACCAGAGTTTGACACCAGAGATGAGCAGAAGATAAACGTTCACTAATGAAGAGGAAAAAATGAACGTCAATCATCCTGAGACACGTCCACAGGTGATGCAGATGTTCATAAGCCCTTACAACACACACACACACACACACACACCCCTCCTCAGTGAAGGACCCTCTGTGTTACAGCGTTATGTAACGGTCTACAGTCAGTCTACAGTTTTCCTCTGAGCCGCTGGTGTTCGACACAACGAGTCCAATGTGAAACACAGAGAAGGTCTAAAAAAAAACCCAAAGTTTATAAAAACAGAAAGTGAAAACTGAGGTTTAAAAAAAAAAAAAAACAACCTAAAAGTATAAAGCAGTAGGAAGATGTTTGTGTTAAAGCTCCATACGGTATAAAGGTAGATGTTTGTGTTAAAGCTCCATACAGTATAAAGGTAGATGTTTGTATTAAAGCTCCATGTTTGTGTTAAAGCTCCATACAGTATAAAGGTAGATGTCCATGTGTAGTGTGATTATAAAGCAGCTCTAGGTTCTATATTAATACTGTGAAAGTATCAAAGCCTCAGTCCACAGAGAAATGCACACAGCCTGGATTCAGAAACTAAGCCTTATAAAACCAGCCGTCAGGACTTCCTGTCACTTTGTGATGTCACAATGAAAGCTGTCACCAAGCCCCGCCCCCCACTTGGACCCAACACTTTGCAGGATTTTTGTTTTCTCTAAGTGTTTTATTCTGAAATCTGCTCATTTTTGGGGGGCGATAACTAAGAAAACAGTCAGCCAACCCTTTAAGAGCCCTCATCATCATCATCATTAAACATCACCTTCTACTCTACCAGGTGAATCATTCTCCAGCTTGTGGCCAATCATTGATCAGCACCTGCTCGCCCTTTTCCGGGGTTAATGAAAGAAAAACAAGTAGAAGAGAAGTTTGTTTCATTATTCGGTTTAATGACTGACAAAAAACACACAAAAAAAATCAACTTTACATATATTAAGAAGAGTCTATACAACAACATGTAAAGTAAAAGTCCGAGAGTCGACCAGGCTGTTGTCCCATAGCAGCATCGTCGCCCCACATAAACATACATACGCACTTCCTATAGCTTTTTTATTTCCTTTTTTTTCTTTTTTGTACCCTGTCTGGTCAGTGCAGATCTGTGGGGTGTGTTAAACAACATGTAGCTACATACATACATACATACATATACATACATACATACTTACATATGCACCATTAGATACTTCAAAAAGACTGTAGCAAAAAACTACAGAGAACCGGAGTCTGTAAACAAAATTCACTAAAATGTTCACACAGGAGTTCATCATCATCGCCTGTGTGCGACACCAAAGTTTACTTCAAAAGTGACTGTAGGTGAACTACAGAGGGCGGAGTCTAGACACACACACACACACACACACATACACTGCAAAAACTCAAAATCCTACCAAGAATATTTGTCTCATTTCTAGTCAAAAATGTCATTTCTAGTCAAAACAAATCTAATTCTACTTAAAATAAGACTCATCACATAAAAAGTAGCTTGTTTCTAGACACTTTTTACTTCTTTCAAGCAGATTTTCACTTGAAATAAGTAGAAAAATCTGATAGTGAAGCAAGTTTTTCTTTCTTATTAGGCTACAAGCATAAAAAACTTGCTTTCACTGGCAGATTTTTCTACTTATGAAAATTTGTTTGAAACAAATGAAAATTATCTGAAAACAAGTTAATTTTTAGGCAATGAGTCTTATTTTAAGCGAAAAGAGATTAGTTTTGACTAGAAATGAGACATTTCAACAAGAAATAAGACAAATATTCTTGGAAAGATTTGGAGTTTTTGCAGTGTATACACATACACATACATTACACACATAGACAACAGTTAAATAACACACTTGCAAATGTCAGAAACAAAAATATCGACAAACAGCTCGACAGGAATGCAAACACACGACTGGCCCACTGGTGTATTTCTAGACTCGGTGGTTTTTAGTGCTTGTGTTTTGTACAATGCCGTGTGCTCGCCCATCCCTATAAGGAGCACTTTCGAACCTCTCCCTCCACATAGTAAAAAAAAAAAAAAAGAAAAAAGTCCGACTCCTACCCACAAACCCCATTCCACAGTCTGTGGTTTGGTGTGGGAGGTTTTTTTGTACCGCGGAGTAAAAATATCTTCCAGCTCAGCTTGGTGCTTGCAGCTCCTCCTGCAGCCATCATTGGTCCGCTGGGACAAACACAGGCTGCTTTATAACTGTCACAATATGTCAGAACTTAGTAATAAAGCTCATCTAGAGAAAAAAAAGTGCTTTCAACTTTGATCTCGTCCTGAAAGCCCTGATGGAAAAAACAAACAAATAAAAAAACATTTACCGACAATCCCTGCTGACTAAAAAAATGCCCCCAAAACCAGTGAAAACAGAGAAAACGTCCCGTGTAACAGAGGTGATAACGACTTCACAGCCTGGGAATGGAAAATAACCGTAGTGTAAGTTATAAAAGCAAAAGGTGGGAGGTATTTTTCAGGTATGTGTTGTGGGTTTTGTTGTTTTTAAACCATTATTAAGACTAGAAATATGATTTGCAGAGCCTGATTAACCTGCTAGACAACACCTGGGGCAAAGTTTAAACCATGATGCACTGCAAAAACTCAAATATCTTTCCAAGAATATTTGTCTTATTTCTAGTCAAAATGTCATTTCTAGTCAAAATAAATCTCATTCTACTTACAATAAGACTCATCAAATAAAAAGTAGCTTGTTTTTAGACACTTTTTGCTTCTTTCAAGCATATTTTCACTTGAAATAAGTAGAAAAATCTGATAGTGGAGCAAGTTTTTCTCCCTTATTACAAGCACAAAAAACTTTTTTCAAGTGAAAATTTGTTTGAAACAAGTGAAAATGATCTAAAAACAAGTTATTTTTTAGGTGATGAGTCGTATTAGAGATTAGTTTTGACTAGAAATGAGACATTTTGACAAGAAATAAAACGCAAATTCTTAGAAAGATTTTGAGATTTTGCAGTGTGACCCTGTGGTGTCCATTCCTCATAGTATGTCATACATTCCTAGAAACAACCCTATTCTCTGAACTTTAACCGCGCATGCATGGTGTCAGTTTATTTAGATTAAGAGCAGATATATTTAGAAATTGAAGTAGTAATGGTCTTAAAAATTATAATAATGCCACATCATAGATTTAAAAGAAGGGCCTTTTCCATTTCAATTCATAGTGTGCGTTAGCAAAGGACCAAACAACTCGCTTTGGCCAACAGAGGATCCAGCCTTACTCTACACATAAAAATAAGATTAAAACCCAAATAAAAATTGATTTAAGATTCAATCTATGGCCCCAACATGGTCTTAGTCCCATTGTGCTTCATCATGGTTCAATCCTGCTACATGATCAAATGTTTATTAAACCATGGCTGAAAATAGTCCCCAACAAATTCACAACTTCCTACTGTTGGAGTGAGGTTTTGCAGAAACTGCAGTGCCCAGTCTGATTAAACTCTGTGTTTATTTTTGGTCTTTTCATTGGATCTGTTGATGTTTAGATGTTGGGGTTTAGGAATTGGGTTTTTAAAAAGTCTGGTTGTTCACAATCACCGCCTTTTGTGGCAATTTCGATGCTTCTGTTCACAGCATCGGCTTGTCCCTAAGGAGGTATATATACAGTATGATGTCTTCACTGCAAAAACTCAAAATCTTACCAAGAATATTTGTCTTATTTCTAGTCAAAACAAATCTAATTCTACTTAAAATAAGACTCATCGCATAAAAAGTAGCTTGTTTTTAGACTTTTTTTTTTTTTTTAACTTATTTCAAGCATATTTTCACTTGAAATAAGTAGAAAAATCTGACATTGGAGCAAGTTTTTCTTTCTTATTGAAGCACAAAAAACTTGCTTTCACTGGCAGATTTTTCTACTTGGTTCAAGTGAAAATTTGTTTGAAACAAGTGAAAAGGATCTGAAAACAAGTCAATTTTTAGGTGATGAGTCTTATTTTAAGTGGAAAGAGATTAGTTTTGACTAGAAATTAGACATTTTGACAAGAAATAAGACAAATATTCTTGAAAAGATTTTGAGTTTTTGCAGTGTTCGATCAGCTTGCAGTTCATCTGTCCTCTGAGACCTTCTGCAGCAGCTGCACAGTGCCACACTGGTTTGTCAGTTTTTAAATAGCCCAGGAATTGAGAACTGGCTGTGCAGGTCTATCACAGGATTCCTCCTCCTGTAAAGGTATGTCTCTTTTCTCTCTCTTTCTCTCTCTCTCTGTCCGGCCACGCCTCAAACTCAGTCTCGCATGGAGAAACGTCTATCGTCTATCATACCACCCCCACCACGCAGCTGCACACCGGAGATTCATGTTCGACAGGTTGCAGCCCGGCTGGAGAATAAAATGTGAAAGTCTTTCAAGAGTCCTTCAGCAGCCCCAGCTTCTTCAACGCCTCTCTACGTGATTCGTTCATCGCGCCGCGCCCGGAGAACTGCACGGTGATGCCCTGCGGTCGGAACATGGGCGCCGATTTCCGCCTGCGTTCGGGGGAAAAGGTCCTTTGCGGTGCTTTCGGCAGACCGAGTTGAGTCGAGTTTTGGAAAGACGAGTGTCGGGCAGGTCTCGGGGCGGTCGCCGGCGGCGGAGCTTTGAAACTCTTCGATGAGTTTTCCGGAGCGCGATGAGAAGGGTTGATGGTCCGACTCTTTCCTCCGTAACTGTTGGGCGTAACGGCGGGTGGCGCCTCCCGCGATTTGACGGGCAAGGTTTGGCTCTTGTCGATGTGGGAGCTGAGGATGTCGGGAAGGTCGTTCCTGGTTCTAGTGACAGAAACAGGTGTCATAACCTTGGTTTTCCCTCCGTAGGGGTTGAACTCGCTGGGGTTGGCCAGTGCAGGTGGGAGGATTTGGGGTTCGTGGCTTGTTGGAAGGGTTTCTGGCTCGGTCTTGGAGGAAACTGTAGGTTTGACCACGATGGACTTCCCTCCATAGCTGTTAAACTCCAGTGAGGCGACCTCGGGTGCAGGTGGAGGAGAAGGAGAGGGTGCCTTGGTTTCTACGGGAGGTGGAGGGTAAGTTGTTGGAAGTGAAGGACTCGGTTGGGGGTTTCTTTGTTCCTGCTGGCTCCTGAGAGAATTCGTCCGCAAAATCTCTGCTGCTTTCTGGTCTCTGTGACTCAGCGGCGGTGTTGTAATTTTGGGTTCTGGAGGTTTGGCACTGGTTTCTGCACCTTGTGGAAGATCCAGCGGGATAGAGAGGAACGACGTGCCCCCCGACATGGCTCGATTCCTCGTTAGCCCCAACTTAGACAAGGCCTCCATCCTGGATTTGTCCGGTGTGGGGTCCTTGAAGGAGATGCTGCGAGTGGGGACGTTTCGAGCCCTCTCTCCTGCAGCAGCGTGCGGATGAGTGTTTTCCTGCAGCAGAGGATGGGACGTTCCCGTGAGGTTTGCCAGCATTTGCGTCCGCCTCTCTTGGATGTTCACGTTAGCCAGAGACTGGTTCTGGTGCTCCTTGCTGCTGCTGCCACCGAGGATCATGCTGATGTTAGACGGGTAGCGGGAAGGCTTCGCCGAGGTAGGAGGACCGTGTTTTGATGCATGATCTGCGCCGTAGCTCGATGGTTTGTCAGACTCGAAGCTGCGACGGTGGATGAGTGAGGAGGGTGTTCCTCCTCCTCCTCCTCCTCCCGCCTGGTTCTCAGCGATCTGATGGGCGATCAGGACCGGCGTGGGAATCGAGCCCGGAGGATGGTACGAGGAGTGGCTGCTGTCGGTCGGCCCGTAGCTGCCGCTCGGTAGCGGGGGGTTGTACTCCGAAGGTAGGCTGTCACGCCTCGGCTTTATCTCAAAGTGGCTTTCAGGGGGCGGCAACATACTCTGGAAATCTGGAAAGGAAGAAATCGTGAAATGGTCAATAGGCCAATAGATCAATATTTGTTATTGCGTCGATCTATAGAAGATACAAGCAAGGCAATTCTATTTGTACACTGCAAAAACTCAAAATCTTTCCAAGAATATTTGTCTTATTTCTTGTCAAAGTGTCCCATTTCTAGTCAAAACAAATCTCTTTCCACTTAAAATAAGACTCATCACTTAAAAATTAACTTGTTTTTACATAATTTTCACTTGTTTCAAACAAATTTTGATTTGAATTAAGTAGAAAAATCTGCCAGTGAAAGCAAGTTTTTTGTAGGCTACTTGTAATAAGGAAGAAAATCTTGCTCCACTATCAGATTATTCTACTTATTTCAAGTGAAAATATGCTTGAAAGAAGTAAAAAGTGTCTAGAAACAAGCTACTTTTTATGTGATGAGTCTTATTTTAAGTAGAATGAGATTTGTTTTGACTAGAAATGACCTTTTGACTAGAAATAAGACAAATATTCTTGGTAAAATATTTGAGTTTTTGCAGTGTATAGCCCATTTTTACAAACAATTTGTCTCAAAGGGCTTCACATGGCATCACAACAACATCCTCTGTCCTTAGACCCTCACATCGACTGAGGAAAAATCCATGGAAAACCCTTTTAACAGGGAAAAATCGGAGAAACCTCAGGGTGAGCAACAGAGGAGGACAGCTGCAGTACATTACCTGGACTGGTGGGGATGAAGTTTGACTCTCTCGTCTGCACCAAGTCCGGTTCTGGTCGCACCAGGTCTATGATATCCTGGTCTTTGGGACTGAGAGGTCTGACCACCACGGGGTCGGGGCTCGATGCTCGGGGTTTATCCACCTCTTCGACAGCAGGCGCCATCTGCCCGGGTCTCGGGTCGTCCTCATCCAGACTCTCTTCCAATGAGACAATGGTGTCCTCAAAGAACTGGATGCATTCCTGCTCCTCCTGGCTCAGATACCGCATGTCATCGTCCTGCAAAAGAACAGAAGAAAAATTGTTCATATGGTGTAACTTTATTGTCTAACAAAGGTCTATATATATAGAGGCCAGAACAATAGGATTTCTAGACCTTTGGCCACTATAGACTTTCTTGAGACTCTGAAATGTTGGTATCTCTCGTCTCTCCATCATCATAACTCCTGATAAAGGCCTAGAGAGGCTGACACTTTAGGATCTCTAGACCTTTGACCTCTCTAAAGAGACCTACACTGCAAAAACTCAAAATCTTTCCAAGAATATTTGTCTTATTTCTGGTCAAAATGTCTCATTTCTAGTCAAAACTGATCTCTTTCCACTTAAAATAAGATTCATTGCCTAAAAATGTTGTCTTGTTTTTAGATCATTTTCACTTGTTTCAAACAAATTTTCAATTGAAATAAGTAGAAAAATCTGCCAGTGAAAGTAAGTTTTTTGTGCTTGTTATAAGAAAGAAAAACTTGCTCCACTATCAGATTTTTCTACTTATTTCAAGTGCAAATATGCTTGAAGAAGTAAAAAAAAAAAATGTCTAAAAACAAGCTGCTTTTAATGTGATGAGTCTTATTTTAAGTAGAATTAGATTTGTTTCGACTAGAAATAAGACAAATATTCTTGGTAAGATTTTGAGTTTTTGCAGTGTAAACATTAGGATGATCAATAAACTGAATCCGAGCAAGAGTAGTGTATGGGATGTTCTTCTTTTTAAGACCAAGGTGAGACCTTTCCAATATTTACATGTGCTGATATCTTCATCAATCAAAACTATTAAAGGACAATTCCGGTCGAATTCAACTTGGGGGTGTATTTTCATATCATTTTAGGTCTAAAAGAATGAATCTGAAGATTTTCAGTTTAATCGCTCCTGTTTTGCGGTAGCTGCGTCTGTCCCTGCATCGCCACGGCAGCAATGAATGGGAGTGGATGTAAGTTCCGTTGTTTAGGCTGTTTCCAGCCCTCAAAGCCGCAATTTTTTTCCACAGACAGCATCAGATGGCGACTCAAACATGCACCGAGAAGTTTATTTACTTCAAGCAAGCCGACATGTTTGTAAAAGTCGATCTAATTCAAAGTCTCCCGGAGTCTCGCGCGAGCCCGAAGTTGCAGTGCTGGTGTATTCAGGTGCAGTGGGAGCTACCGCTTGTGTCATAAACACAGTAATATCAACTCTTTACTTGCTTGAAGTGTACATTTTTTTCCACAGACAGCGTCAGGTGGCTAATCAAACATGCGCCGAGAAGTTTTTTTTACTTGAAGCAAGTCAAGAGTTGATATTCCTGTATTTATGACACAAACGGTAGCTTTTCCCACTGCTCCTGAACACACCGCGCACGGCAACTGGGTCTCGCGCGAGACTCCGGGAGACTTTGAATTAGATCGACTTTTACAAACATGTCGGCTTGCTTGAAGTAAATAAACTTCTCGGTGCATGTTTGAGTAGCCATCTGACGCTGTCTGTGGAAAAAAATTGCGGCTTTGAGGGCTGGAAACAGCCTAAACAACGGAACTTACATCCACTCCCATTCATTGCTGCCGTGGCGATGCAGGGACAGACGCAGCTACCGCAAAACAGGAGCGATTAAACTGAAAATCTTCAGATTCATTCTTTTAGACCTAAAATGATATGAAAATACACCCCCGTGTTGAATTCGACCGGAATTGTCCTTTAAGCTTTAACAGTTCAGGTTCGTCTTCATTTCTCTCTTCATCTCGGTGCAAACCATCCACTACAACTTTCTCCTACAGTAGACGTGTGTGTACAGAGTGAACACAGGCCTGTTTGTTCCTCCATCCCAACCCTCCAAACTTTCTTTCCCACCCTATATTTAGCTCAAATGCCCCTCTCTTCTGTTTCTGTTGCCCCTCCCTTCACCTTCACCTCCACAGCTACCTGTCCTGCTTCGCACAGTGCTGCCACTGAAAAAGACAACACAATGGGCTATCCAGTAACAACAACACCGTGACTACTGATTTTGCTGCCTCACTCTGTGGTCTTTCTTCAGTCCTGATAAAGATCGAGTCCGCCTATTTAAACTAAACCACATGGCCATGAGGAGCAGGTAATCTCCCGTGACAACATGAAACAGACCCGAAAAAACAGCTGCACTGAAGAAACCCAGTTACATTACAAGTAAAGTATGAGCAGTAAAACATTAATAAATATTAATTTCTACATTTTGTCATTGGTTTTGCAGTTTTCATACTTGAGATACAAGATGCTTTACGTAACTGACTGATAATTAAAAATTGAAACCAATCCCCGTCTTCAGGAAGTCAAAAACTAGCCAGGTACACTGCAAAAAAATCTTCCCAAGAATATTTGTCTTATTTCTAGTCAAAATGTCATTTCTAGTCAAAATAAATCTAATTATACTTAAAATACTACTACTACATACTACATTCAAAAGTAGCTTGTTTTTAGACACTTTTTACTTTTTTCAAGCAAATTTTCCACTTTAAATAAGTAGAAAAATCTGACAGTGGAGCAAGTTTTTCTTTCTTATTACAAGCACAAAAAACTTGCTTTCACTGGCAGATTTTTCTACTTATTTCAATTGAAAATTAGTTTGACACAAGTGAAAACTGTCTAAAACAAGTTAATTTTTAGGTGATGGGTCATTTTGAGTTATTTTAAGTGGACAGAGATTAGTTTTGACTAAAATTGAGACATTTTGACAAGAAATAAGACAATATTCTTGGAAAGATTTTGAGTTTTTGCAGTGTAGCCTACCTCTGATGTTTGACTTAAGTGATACATGGATGTTGAACAAATTAAATTAGCTGTTAGCACTGCACCCAAACCTGTGGACATAAGTATAAAAACTGCACAGAAACCTTTCTGTCTTCGTCGACATGCATCCATTACATCATGTTTGTTTAATGTGTACACAAACAGAAATGTGAAAGCATGTCTGTGGTTGTAGGAGGAATTATATGCTGAAGCTATTTCTTGGCAATAAACAAGTTGAGCACAGTGACCGACCGTCCCAAAGTCCTCGAGTCTTGTTACAGTGAGATTGGCGGGTTTGGAGCGACATTGCACGAAGAAGTCCAAAACCAAAACTGGTGCTCGCCTTGATATTGTTTGTCCAACTCTAACCTCTCATTAAACCATAATGTAGTTTTAACATCTCTGTTTGTGAACAGACTAACAGACAATCCTACAACTGCTTAGAGTCTTTATGCTAAGGCAAGCTAACCAGATTTGTGCTTCAGTTTTTGCAAAGTGTGAATTAAAGCAACTGTTAAATGGATTTTTATCATCTTCAGAGAGAACCAGGCAACATATTTTTCCCATGCTTGATGCTAAGCTAAACTAGCTGCCCCCTTGACTCCAGCTTTATGCCAAAGCAATACTCTGTTGTTTCAGGAAACACGTGTTAATTAGGTCAATTCTGTGAACTTCGGACAGAAGCAGACCACATGTTTCCCTCTGTTTACAGTCATTACGTTAACATAAGTTAAGCTAACCATGTCCTCATTCGAGATTTTGCATCAGTTTTTGATGCACAAATGCTGACTCCAACTTCATGCTAAGAGGAAAAGCATTTTGTGACCTTGGTGCAAAACCAAGCTGTTTACAGTCTTTATGCTAAGCTAAACTAAGCTAACCGGCATTTAAAGGATGAAATAACTGTTTTGTCCGCAGTCTATTCCACCTGTGACAATGATGACAACACTTTTCCCACTGATGTGAGTGAACAACAGAGTGTTTAACAGTGCAGTGGTTGTGTTTCACTACAATTAGGCTACACAACCACCAGCAGTCTACTCTGAAGGAAGCTGCTTGTTTGAGCGGTTTTCAAGGTGACGACCTTCAGCTTGATGGTTGACAAGGCAAACACAGAGCCCGTTGCTGACATCGGTGTTGTTTAGTTAGCACCACAACAAGGTGAGCTGTGCTGTGCTTCACACAATAGTCACCTGCAGCAACACCCAACTGAAACCAGCAAGGAGATAAACAACCAATGTGCCGGTTTCAGCTGGACTGAATGGTGCATATTGTCGCGAAGCAGCTCAGGACCTAGAAAACTGCAGCTCGACCGGTTCGCCCAAGTTGTGCGCTGCTGATAATGAATGTCATCCCCAAGGCATGTGTGTGTGTGTGTGTGTGTGTGTGTGTGTGTGTGTGTGTGTGTGTGTGTGTGTGTGTGGAGGAGGGGGGAAGGATTAAGTTGTTAAGCAGGTGTAATTTCTCAGTGACAGAGATGGCTATGGGTGCATTGTGTAAACACAGTGCCGAGGTTTTGAATAATCAGTTGTTCATCTGATACGCTGAGTGTGTGTTTGCTGTGAGTGTGAGAGTCAGAGGACAATAGAACAAGACGACTCTATTCATACCTGTGTCCTGAGTGGCACCAACTGTCCCCACAGCAGCAGCAGCCAATAAATCTGCTCTACTGTGGTTGATAATTATCTAAATGTGACTCATAGGGATATAATGCAACACGTGTAATTATCAGTTTCCTCATTTCTATGTAGCGTAAATGTCGACATCCGGGTCGATGAACTCCAATAAAAGTGCAGAAAAGTCTGTAAAATGTTATGAATAAAGTTCTGTATTGCAGAATAACTTAATTTATAACAAACAGGAAATATTAGCAGTTGTTTTTTTGCATCCCACATGACGTGAATGCTGCATAATCAATAGCAGGCGGTCATTTATACAACAGGGCTTTCCCTATGTATTAAGTTTTATGCCTGTTTAAGAGCGAGAGGGTTTAGGAGACTGAGACCTGGTTTGTTGGTGCATGTAAAAGAAAATATGTTCATGTTCTGTCACTGAACTCAATGTCACGTTGAGTTTGTCCAAAAAAAATATTTAGCAAAAACAAAAAAATCTGCCTACATGACGTCAATAAGTCTCAGACCTAAAAACTTTTTCTTGTTCTTCTTCCCCGTGTCGTTAATTTTCCTGATTCCTGAGGTTTAATGGTGTAAAACGTTACGTTATTTCCTTCACCTCATTGACTCTCAGCCGCCCTGGTTTTTTTTAGGTACTTACACCAAGTCCGGGGTTTCGTCTGGCGCCCCCGTTGACGGCGTACTGGAGCATTGAGTTGGCGTGCACACGGACGTCCATGGCGTGTGAGGGGTCAGAGGTCAGCTGCTCATCTCACAGAGGGTCCGGCGTTGCAGAATCATTGAATCTTCTGCAGCATCCGGAGACACAAAGAGAAAGAGAGAGACGGAGAGAGGACGTCACTCGGCTGATACTAAACTGAGGTCACTCAAGGTCAAAGTGTCAGAGACAGGAAGCTAAAACAAGAATATTGAAAAAAGAAAAGTCCTGCTTTAAAAATCTGACTTAAATATAAAAGAATTAGCATTTAAATTGAAACTTAATTGATAAATTCTGTGGGTTTTTATCTAATCACTGCAAAAACTCAAAATCTTTCCAAGAATATTTGTCTTATTTCTTGTCAAAATGTTTCATTTCTAGTCGAAACTAATCCCTTTCCACTTAAAATAAGACTCATCACCTAAAAATTAACTTGTTTTTAGATAATTTTACTTGTTTCAAACTCATTTTCACTTGAAATAAGTAGAAAAATCTGCCAGTGGAAGCAGGTTTTTTGTGCTTGTAATAAGAAAGAAAAACTTGCTCCACTGTCAGATTTTTCTACTTATTTCAAGTGAAAATATGCTTGAAAAAAGTAAAAAAAAGTGTCTAAAAACAAGCTACTTTTCATGTGAAGAGTCTTATTTTAGGTATAATTAGATTTATTTTGGCTGGAAATGACATTTTGCCAAGAAATAGGCAAAATATTCTTGGTAAGATTTTGAGTTTTTGCAGTGTGCAGCCTCTTTGAGCCATAAATACCTCATCAAAACACTGGTTAATGTTTGACAGTTTACTGTAGCTATTTAAAAGTTAACTCAGTGTTTCTCTATGTAAAGTCATTGGTTATATTAGTCAAATTAGGATTATTAACTCAGAAACGTTGAGGAATAAAGGTATGAGATAATCTGATCCACAGTTTTACGGCCCATCACCGATGCACCTGATGGACCAGTCGACCCGGAACAGGCCGAGCTGCACAACAGGCTCGAGCCGAAACCAGTGACACACATTCCTGTTGTAACACTGCTGCTGATAAAAGCCTCAGAAAACAATAGAAGGCGCCGGAAAAAGGAAAAGTTGTGATGCCAAAAACAACAACGAATGATTCTGCATAACATCATGATAACAGTGAGATTCAATCACAACCTCGGACCAAATACAGCATCTTCATATCAGTGTGGGTCATGAACTGAGTCATGGTGTGTGATGATACATTGTTTGTTTTTGGTTGTTAATAGCAATTCACATGTGGTTATTCAACACATTTCCCCTCCTTTAAACTCTCACAAGTTCATTATTATCTGCAGCAAATAATCTACTAGATGTAGGCTATTACAACATTCAGAAGTGCAAAAGAAATATTTGTTTTTACTTTGCTCTTGTCAAATATTGGACAACTTTCTCTTTGTTTGGTTTTTAAAGTCAATAAAATAAAACTTTACATGTGCCCACACCTACTTAAACAAACTTTGATGTCTGTAATAACTAACACTTGACATTTTATACAGTAAATGTTAATTCATATTGATCAGAAATCAGTTTTTCATTGCTGATACTTATTTTTATTGTACTGTAATTAACAACACTGTGTATTTACAGTGGTTTTTAGAAGAAAAAATGATAAAATATAGGATTTTAAATAGAAGAAATAAAACCTACAGCACACTACTATATTACATTATATTCTTTGTTATACATTAGTCACTGTATGTTTGGTTTTACAGTGAGCAGGAGTGTCTGTCACAGAAATATTATATAAAGATTCTCCATGAGTTTAAGAAAATAAAAGCCTTAACTTTCACCAAAATTAAATAATAATAAAAAGACTTTAAACTCACCCGGCAGCTCCGCAGTTCTCTCATCATAATACAAACAGTTTCCTTCACAGATGAAGCAGCGACTTTAATCTGAAACTTGTTGTAGGACAAGTTTCTTTCTTCTTTTTCTTTTGCTTAAACTCCGGTGGTTTCTCTCTCTCCTCTCGTGCGCTCCCGGTGAGCTCCGCGTGCGTAATGACACCAGAAGGCACGTTACGCATCAGTTTTAAGCCACGAGGAGACTCCGCCCACCTCATAGTGTTAGTAGGGTGTGTGTAAATCTGTATATGTGTGTGTGTGGTTTCATTCACTTGTTAGGTGACTATAGTGACACATTGGATAGTTATCTCGCGCATTCACACACACACACACACCTTGTGTATAAAGGAGTTTCACTGGGATGGGTTCAGGAACTGTGGGATATTTCCACCTTTGCCCTTTCTTGCCGTTTGACCTGTTTATCAGTTTTATTTATGGCTCAACACTTTATGGTACAAGTTCACTATTGACACAGTCATTTCAACGCATGAGTCAGGCACCGATAAAATATGTACAGGACAATACGTTACAGTGATACTGTAGATACAGTGGAAAAAAACGAGACCATTGAGAACAAGAATAAAGATTGGTGTTTTAAAGGAAAGAAATATCTATTTGTATAACAGTAGTATTTTATAGTAATCATTCACTGTAATTATTTATTGAAAAATTCTTGGGAAGCACACGGTTGTTGGGTTTATTATTAACCTCCAGATGAATTTCCTTGACATAACATTTCTATATGTAAACCCAAGACGATATTTATTTCTAATAAATACAGTAGATTATTGAAACATTGTTTTTTTTTATTTGTGTAGCTATAAGAAGTCTCTGTTTGCATAAAGCAGGAATCTGAAAGAGCACAAATCATCAGTTTAATATGCCAGATTAAACTGATGATTTAATCGAGCAAATGAAAAAGTAGGCCCACTTTTACTACAAAGAAGAATGAATTACAAAACACTAAGAGAGGACTTACAGTAACACTCTTCTTTTGTTTATTGGTTTTCAGCGCCACCTGCTGGCTGCAGCCTGGTAGCAAACTCTGGCTTTCTATTATGAGTGAAGACACCGACAATAAAACACACTGAGGAAGACGTTTAACCCTTCAAAATAAGAGCATAGCTGTACAATATGAGCCTATATTTCTTGATACATAGTACAGTATCGATCTGTAATTGACTGTATTGACTTTTATTATAAGGAAAACATTAGAAGCAGTTGTAGTATCTTACTATTATCTATTAACCCCTTTAATTGTATGTTTCCAATGTTTTGTTTTTATGTAAAGCACATTAGTATGAAATGCACAATCTTGCCTTGTCAAGGATTTATTCTTGTGCTTCATTCATAGGAATAAGAGGAGAGTTTTAAAGGTATAATATGTAGGAATTACCCCCATCTAGTGGTGCGGTTGCATATAGGAACGTATTCTTGATGTTGCATTCACGTG
This sequence comes from Trachurus japonicus, assembly GCF_045865225.1. Classification (NCBI taxonomy): domain Eukaryota; kingdom Metazoa; phylum Chordata; class Actinopteri; order Carangiformes; family Carangidae; genus Trachurus; species Trachurus japonicus. The sequence continues at coordinate 4,806,990 of NC_140929.1, forward strand.
AAATCGGGCAGACGTCAGACAGACAACAGCTGCATGTAACAGGATAAACAAGCGTCTAGCCTATGTAAACAAGTGGTCCACAATATGTTGTCATGGTGATGTCGTATTGTTTACCTGACCCACGTTTTACCGTCTTTCTCTTGTGGAGTAAAATGACATCCGGTTGGTTTGCCGACGGCCGTCTGCCTGACTGCACCTGAATGCAACAACAGTGGTGACAGTTTTAACCACAGTCTATGGTTTTAACAGGCGCTACCTGGAAAACTTTCTCCCCGAGCCGACAGCTCCGCTGAGTTTCCATGGTTACCTACGGTCACGCTGCCACTGAACGTAAAAAATGGCGATGCAACATGGCCGCCTCGGTTCGGTGCGTTGCCCACTTAACGACTTGTAACAACTCATTCAGGTACGAGAAAGCTTTCATTTGTATGCGGGTGTGATTCGACTTAAGTGAAATACGTATTTACGAAAGCAGTATTTGATTTCTGCTAATAAAAAGCCAGTTACATACTGAATATTTTGACTGTTGACAAAAACGTAGCCTAGCTAAGCAACTGCTTAGCTAACGTTAGGCTACTTGTTTAAACAGCAAAATGAGCTGTTTTCAAACCAGGTTTTTGAATTGTTATTTTCACTCATACTTTTGTGGATGCTAATGCTTAATGAGACACTCAACTTTGATATAGCCTAATATAAGCATTTTTAACATTACAAGCCAGCTATGTTTCCACAGGCTTTAATCTGAAAGCAGGTAGCCTACCGGAAGTGCCATTATTACACGCTGTGATTTGACAATGGTGTGGGTCTACATCATAGACTGTAAAAAATAGGCTAACTAACACTTGTTTAAACAGCAAAATGAGCTGTTTTCAAACCAGGTTTTTGAATTGTTATTTTCACTCAGACTTTTGTGGATGCTTAATGAGACACTCAACTTTGGTATAGCAACATGTTACAAGCAAGCCATGTTTCCACAGGCTTTAATCTGAAAGCAGGTAGCCTACCGGAAGTGCCATTATTACACACTGTGATTTGACAATGGTGTGGGTAGAGGAGGAGGAGGAGGAGGAGGAGGGAGAACCAGGCAGGCGCATCAATGACAGGGCCGCCACACGGAGCCTCGCCGCTCGGCCTGTTTCCTGTCTGAGGCTCGGGGCAGCGGACGGACTGATCCGAGCGGAGTGAGTGAGGATGCGGGAGCAGGTGCGGTTCTCCTCCCGGTTCTCCTCCCGGTTCCCCCGCTGCCTTTTACTCCTCGTCGCCGCTCTCACATCATCATCATCATCCGCGTCCACCGACGGAGAGCTGAGGCCGTGCAATGAGGTGAGTGAGCGCTCTTTATTGTCCCATTATCAATACTGTTGTTGTTGTTGTTATTATTATGTCTCATAATAAACTGATATAAAGCTTCTTAGAGACAGAGCTGTGCGATTTAAAAGACTAAAATCAATTCCTTTTTAAAAATCTTTGCTCTCATTAGGATATTTATGTTTATTCTCAGTCATCAAGTTAAGAAAATGGCCATGCAAACAGGAATAAACAACCACAGCAGCACTTAAACGCTTCCTCTAATGCACAATAAAATAAAACACTATAGTAGCCGATATGTCTAACTCGTCCAGTTACTATATATTGGCTCAGCTGTGTCCCGCCGCTCCACGCTGCTGATCGGCTTAAAATCCGCTTCATGTTATAGCCTATATAAATAAACACGCTCCGTAACAGGATGACGCTGAGTGCCGGCCTCCCTCCCCGCCTCTCAGCAGCCTCTTGCCGGCCAGCACGGCCAGGATTACCCGCTGAGGAGGGAGGAAGGGAGGAAGGGAGGGAGGAGGCAGAGCTGTCCTCCAGGATGCTGCCTCATCGATTCCATTGATAATAACAGTGTACAAACTCTATAGCCTATTGATTAGCTGTTATATCAGGTCATCATAACCATTCACTAATGCTTTGCAGACTATTTCTAAGTCATTCATAATAACAACTTTTCCCCTCCTTTTCCTTTTTCCTCAGTCATTAATGAAGGTTAATAATGTCTTCCTCAGTTTGTCACCTATAAATGTTGATAAATAATTAACCAATAGGTTTGACAATAATCAATGAAGTGTGGAGTGGTAAATGTTAAGGAGCTGTTAATGAATGAATGGCCTCCTCTGATTGGTCCGAAGAAGTTATTCTCACTAATGTCTGATCTATAAAACACTAGTAAATGGTTTAATCAACCGATAATAGAGTTATTGATCACAGGTTGTGAATGCAGATTGGTTAAAATGTGGTCACCTCCAACAATTTTCGGTAGCCTAACACTTTAGAATGAGTAGCTACACACTGTTAAGCATTAGTTAAGCGTTAAATACTGAATTCATCATTAGCATGTAATTGAAAAATGTTTTACTCATCATTGATAAGCACTAACCGTGTTTATAAACTACATACTAATGAGTATTGCGTTATAAATGAAGAATTCAGTATTTATTAATGCTTGACTAATGCTTAATAGGCCAATTTTCTCATCACATGTGGAGTTAAAGCATCAAAACCTGTGCATTGGGGCTTTGTTTTCTACTTTTAATATAATGCAACATCCTTTAGAGTGCAAAGCTTCACTCTGGCTCGTCTCCTCCTCCTCCTCCTCCTCCTCCTCCTCCTCCCCCGAACCGAAAGCTGTTCAGCTCAGTCAGCTGGACGGACCAATCAGCCGAGGACGGCGGCGGCCGACCGACCGACAGCAGCAGCTGCATGGCTGCGGCCGAGCAGCGACGACATCTAAGAGGCAGCAGCTCATTAGAGAGAGAGAGAGAGGAAGGAACAGTGGCAGAAAGAAAGAAACCTGCGACTAGACGTAGAATAGCTACAGTAAGAGAAAGAGAGAGAGAAAGAGAAGGAGAGGAAGTAGGACGTGCAAGTGTGTGTGTGTGTGTGTGTGTGTGTGTGTGTGTGTGTGTGTGTGTGTGTGTGGCACAGATAAGCCTGAGCTCTTTTAAATGACTAATCACCTCTCTGCAGCAACAAGCATGGCAATTCATGCTGTGACCCCCCTCTCCTCTCCTCTCTTCTCTCCTCTCCTCTCCTCTCCTCTCCTCTCCTCTCCTCTCCTCTCTTCTCTTCTCTTCTCTTCTCTTCTCTTCTCTTCTCTTCTCTTCTCTTCTCTTCTCTTCTCTTCTCCTCTCCTCTCCTCTCCTTTCCTTTCCTTTCCTCTCCTCTCCTCTCCTCTCCTCCTCTCTCCTCTCATTTCCTCTCCTCTCCTCTCCTCTCCTCCCCCCCCCCCCTTCTCCTCTCCTCTCCTCTCATTTCCTTTCCTCTCTTCTCCTCTCTCCTCATTTCCTCTCCTCCTCTCTCCTATCTCCTCTCCTCTCCTCTCCTCTCCTCACCTCTCCTCTCCTCTCCTCTCCTCTCCTTCCCTCCTGTCCTCTCCTCTCCTCTCCTCTCCTCTCATTTCCTTTCCTCTCTTCTCCTCTCTCCTCATTTCTCCTCTCATTTCCTTTCCTCTCTTCTCCTCTCTCCTCATTTCCTCTCCTCTCCTCTCCTCTCCTCTCCTCTCCTCTCCTCTCCTCTCCTTTCCTCTCCTCTCTCCTCATTTCCTCTCCTCTCCTCTCCTCTCTTCTCCTCTCATTTCCTTTCCTCTCTTCTCCTCTCCTCTCCTCTCCTTTCCTTTCCTCTCCTCTCATTTCCTCTCCTCTCCTCTCCTCCCCCCTCCTCTCCTCTCCTCTCCTCTCCTCTCCCCTCCTCTCCTCTCATTTCCTTTCCTTTCCTTTCCTTTCCTTTCCTCTCCTCTCCTCTCATTTCCTCTCCTCTCCTTTCCTCACCTCTCCTCTCCTCTCCTCTCCTCTCATTTCCTTTCCTCTCCTCTCCTCTCCTCTCCTCTCCTCTCATTTCCTTTCCTCTCCTCTACCTCTCCTCTCCTCTCCTCTCCTCTCATTTCCTCTCCTCTCCTCTCCTCTCCTTTCCTTTCCTTTCCTTTCCTTTCCTCTCCTCTCCTCTCCTCTCCCCTCCTCTCCTCTCCTCTCCTCTCCTCTCCTTTCCTTTCCTTGCCCAACACACAAACAAACATCCACATATCGTCATGGCAACCCGCGCTGAGATTCACCTGCTGCTTGTTTTGTGTGTAAACGGACAAACAGGAGGTGTCGACTCCTCCTCCTGCTCCTGCACTGATGTGCTGATGACGGCGACGGAGGGAAAGGTGATGCTGAATGATGATAAAGAGGACACGGGCGAATGTGTTCCTCCGGTCTCCAGGGTGACTCACGCCGGTTGCCATGGAGACTGGTGAAAAGCAGAAAGAGAGAGAGAGGGAGAGAGAGGGGGAGCCGGGATGAAATCCAAATCCAAACGCCATGACAATCCAACCTTTGAGTCAGGAGATTGAAGGATTTGCAGTGACAGGAGAAAAAGATGGACGTTGATCTGTTCAGTCTGACTCCGATGATATTTGATCACAAAGGACAAAAAGAAAACAAACTCTGATGACGTGATAGATTATTGTTGTCAGGATGGAAACATGTCAACTAAACAGATACAGCTCCAAAGATGATTTTTGAAAACACACAAAAAAGCCTCTTTTTTTTCTTTCAAATATTAATTCACTGTTGTTGTTTCTATTTTTTGATCTAAAAGAAAAGAAACAACTGACATCATGTGCAAACGCAAAACAAACCTCACAGTCCAACATGAATGAGTCTGAGATACGAAGTGAGAATAGAAATAGAGCGGTAGAGCCGCAGGATGTGGAGTTCAGTTCAGTCGTCAGGTTGAGAAAAGGTCAGTGAGCTTAGCTTAGTATAAATAAATATGGGGAAACAGGTTCGTTCTGCCTAAAAGCAACAACATCTGTCTTCTATAGACAATAGAACAACATTTTGTTTGGTGAAAAAAAAAGTTTTTCACTTATTTGTAAAATGAAGTCTTGTTTGAGAAGTTACAGTAAAAATGAACAGACAGCCTATTTTTCACTTTGAGATACATAAGTTACAGTAATACAACTTAAATGACCTTTTTATGTAAATGTGTAGCCTACATAGTGTAAAACCAATAGTGAAAACCAATAAAGAGAGTTGGAAAAAAATGAATAGAAAGTAGAACCTGTAATAAATCAGTTTGATCAGGTTTATTATTGAGCTTCTATAGTGCCCGTCCGGCCTCGTCTGTTGCCGTGGCGATGACACGTGGCGATGACACGTGGCTTTTTTTTTTATAATCAATGTTCAGTTCAGTCAGTTTCAGATGATTCGACTCCTATTTAATGTCAGGAGCGAGCCGGGCGTCCTTGTTGTCCCGACGACCTGCCGCTCCTGCTCTTAATGGACCATTAGTGCGGTCAGTGTTCTCCATCCAGCTCTGGCTGCTGGTTTCCGTGGCGACCTGGGTCAGCCACCACTTTTTATATGACCACACACACACACACACACACACACACACACACACACACACACAGAAAGTCATAGAAATTACTGGATGAACTGGTTTCTTGAGGATAGACTGGAGATATGTATATATACGTGTGTGTGTGTGTGTGTGTGTGTGTGTGTGTGTGTGTGTGTGTGTGTGTGTGTGTGTGTGTGTGTGTGTGTGTGTGTGTGTGTGTGTTGCAGGCGGACTACTACTACCAGTACACAGAGTGCGACAGCATCGGGTCACGGTGGAGAGTCGCCATCCCTCTCCACCCCGGCTCCTGCTCAGACCTCCCACCCCCGACCAGAGGAACAAACTGCTGTGAGTGCTTTGGCTCGCTCAAAAATGTATTAAAGGGATAGTTCAACATTTTGGAAAATTGGCCCATAAATGCCATAATCCCTATAGTCATAGCAGTAGGTTCGTTACCTTTAATCTGTCGGTGCAAGCTATTTTTAGAACGGCGGAGCAGAGCCGTGAGCTGCTCAGAGCTACGCTACGGAGGCTCATAGGATTTCTTGGTTTCCCTCATCAAACTCATCAAATACACAATCCAACAACTCCACAACGCTCTGGTGGACAAGTTGTGACCTGCACATTCACCACGCTATGAGATAATAACACAACGTTACCAGACAGAGTTGTTTTAGAGGGAAATGCAGAGACTGTTGATGAAAAACTGTCCTGGTTTTGCATGAATTTACCTCTAAAACAACTCTGTCTGGTAATGTTCTGTTATTATCTCATGATTATCTCATGAATGAATGAATGAATGAATGAATGAATGAATGGATTGTGTATTTGATGAGTTTGATGAGGGAAACCAAGAAATCCCATGAGCCTCCGTAGCGTAGCTCTGAGCAGCTCACGGCTCTGCTCCACCGTTCTAAAAATAGCTTGCACCGACAATTAAAGGTAACGAACCTACTGCTATGACTATAGGGATTATGGCAATGGGCCAATTTGCCAAAATGTTGAACTATCCCTTTAACATAAGATAACATAATAACAGAACGTTACCAGACAGAGTTGTTTTAGAGGTAAATTCAGAGACTGCTTGATGAAAAACTGCCCCTGACGGGAACGCGCATGAGCGGTTTTGCATGAATTTACCTAGAAAACAACTCTGTGTTTGTGTATTTACGTGTCAAGCCGACCCACTTTTTTCCCTCTCCCTGTCCCGCAGCGTTCTCCTGTCCAGCTGGGATGTTTTTAGAGATGTCCACTCAGGAGTGCACGCCGTGTGCGTCCGGCTCGTACTCGCTGGGCAGCGGTCTCCGCTTCGACCAGTGGGACTCCATCCCTGCGGGCTTCACCAGCCTGGCCAGCTTCCTGGACCCGGGGCCCAACGGAGAGGACAGCCAGGCCTGCAACAGGTGGGAAACACACACACACACACACACACATGGAGAAACATGGAGATATTTTGTTGTTTTTGTGCTGAGTGTGTGTGTGTGTGTTTTGTTGCTGCAGCTCGTCGTGGACGCCGCAGGGTGTGTATCTGGAGTCGAACCGTGACGAGTGCACCGTGTCTCTGGTTTACGCCGTCCATCTGGAGAAGCAGGGCTCGGTCTCCTTCACCTACCAGTACCCCGACAACAACATCTTCTTTGAGTTTTACGTAAGAGTCCTTTAACTCCACACTAAACAACATCACAGACACCAGAGGGGCGGGGGGAGTGGGGGAATCAATACGGTGTAGTAGCATCACGCTATTTTGAGTGGCATTATTATATCAATACAGACACACAACATATCGATCTTTTATTATATAATTTGAAAATACAATTTGCTTTTTTTTTTCAGTCTGTCTATTTTTGCAATCTCATTTTTCAAGAATAAAGATCATTTAAGTGACAGAAACAAACAAGTTGGAAAAGTTTTCATCATTCGCAGTTGAAAAAAAGTTGATGAATGACAATGTAGTTATTAAAAATACTCTCTATATATATGTATGTATGTATATAAAGATATAAAAACTAATAAGGTATTGAGACCTAAGTATTATAATAATATTGTAATCCTCACCCTAAACAGACAGTGATACATTTATATTCATTCAAAAATACAAAATAAATCATTGTGGATTTTCCTGAGTTGTCTGTAAAAGCGAATCTGCCTCAACCTGCTTTATTCAACAGCTTATAAAGGGTTAAACTGTCTCTATAATATAATAAACTAAAGCAATAATTTGACATTTTTTAGGAAAAATTGCCGTTTCCCCTGTCATTAGCGAGCTGCGCAGACGTCTTTGTCAGAGAAACTGAAGGATATTTTTCCAAAATGTCAAACTACTCCTTTAAAAATGCTCTTCTTTAAACATTCATATCTAAAACTGGTTTTCATATTAAATAAAAGTGTGTTAACCTGTGTTCAGGTGAGGAACGAGCAGTGTCAGGAAATGGCCCAGAGCGACGACCAGAAGTGGATCACTAACAACGGAGAGTGGGACACACACACGGTGAGGATATGGTGTGTGTGTGTGTGTTTATATAGGACAGCGTGTTGTGGATTGTGTGTGTGTGTGTGTGTGTGTGTGTGTGTGTGTGTGTCACTGACTGTGTGTGTGTTGTGTGTGTTTGTGTCAGGTGAGTCTGAAGGCTGGTACCAACATCCTGTACTGGAGAACCACTGGGATCCTGGTGGGAGGGAAGATGGTCAAACCTGTGCTGCTCAAGAACATCCAGATCGAAGGTACAGAGCTCATGAGACGTTCAGGAACTCAGCTGTAATGTAGGAAATTTGGAAAAGTGTCTCCTATAGACGGGTTTCTTGTGTACAAACAGGTGCGCGCGCAACCAGGGGGCAAAATTTGACTGCTTCGGAGTTAACTGATATCAATGTAGATGCCGTGTAGGGCTGCAGCAGATATCCGAGTACTCGAGTACTCGCTCGGCTTGGGCGGTATCCGAGTGACATTTTGGATAGCAATTTGAACACATTATAGCATTAGCATGTTACCGTCACAGCGCGACCTGACCATCTCCCAGTGTGTGTAAGTGCCTGTGTGTGCGAGGAGGAGGGAGAGAGAGTCGTGGCCGCCACAGACTCGTTTATTAATGGGAAACGCTGGATGCGCTGGTTGATAAGTTTCGTTTTTATCAGACCCATAGCTAAAATATTCCAGTCACGAATGGATTTCAGATATGTCCAAATACCCAGCTATCATATGGCCTGACATTTGCCGTTATCTCATAGAGAAGCCCAGCGTGTACACAAATGACAATTTGCGTGCATATAAGTCTGTATGTGCAAAACTTTTCATTTTTTTCAAAATTTATATTATTTGTAGTTTAATTTATGACACCGGTGCTGCACAGACTCTCGCCGCCTTTAGGACCTTCGGGACCCCAATCCGCCCTTTCAATGGCCTGGAGCCATAATCTTCTTCCTTTTTTGGCAAACGAATGAGATCCCCTCGGTTTATTATACAATTTCCATCCATCCTTTTGCCGGTTTGTGCAGTTAACAGCACAACAACTCCTTGTCATTTTCGTTTTCTGCTTGACTCCGCTTGTAAACAATGAGAAATGTCCCGCTTTCTGCCCCCTGGCTGCGCGCGCACATCTGCGATGACGTTGCACAGAAACCCGTAACGGTTACTAGAAGTGAAGTAGCGACTGTGGAGACGGGAGTTGGAGAATGTAAATAAAACCACTCAGATGAACTGAAACTTTTTGGATCCAACTCATCCTTATGACTTGAAGTTACTACACATACTCTGTATCAGAAGTGAGTGTGTGTTTGTGTGTCCAACATCTGTCCAGGTGTTGCCTACACGTCCGAGTGTTTCCTGTGCCGACCCGGCTGGTTCAGCTCCGTCCCGGGCTCCTCGTCCTGCCAGCCGTGTCCCAGCAACACCTACTCAGTGAAGGGCTCGTCCTCCTGCTCGCCGTGTCCCCAGCATCAATATTCACGTATGTAACAACACATATTCAGACACAAAGTTTGTTGTCGCTGTGTTTTGAACTCACACGTCGCTCCTGTCCTCTCTCAGATGAAGGATGGGCTGAATGCAAAGTGAGGCCGCCGTGCTCGGAGAAGGATTACTTCCAGATCCACACGGCCTGTGACAGCGAAGGGAAGGTCAGCAACGCACACACAAACACACACACCTGTTCCTATTCACCTAGACAAGGACAAACACACACAAATCTCTTAGTCATGTGGTATAAGTTAAAGGGAAAGTGTACTATTGGATGAATTGTCAGTTTAGCTTTGATTTGTAGATAAATGATGTTGATTTTAACACAAATTGACCACAAATACTCACAATTTTGGTTTTATATTTGATGAATGTTTCATTTTCGTGAATATTTGCACAGGATTACCACTGTGTTATTGACATATGAGGCGGATAATCTGTTTTAAATGCAAAAATGTATGATAACACACCACAAAAACATGTTATATAAGTGCTATCTTGTGTTTTTACTGTATTTTCTAGTAAGTGATGTGTTTGTACGGGGGTGAGCTGGTAGATTAAAAGCAGTGTGGACGTGTTGTGCTGTGCTGCTGTACCAGAAACAGGAGACGTCAGTAAAGAAATGATGAAGCACTTTGCATGTCTGTCACTTGATCTACAGCAAACTCAGCTTTACTGATGTTTTGTCAGAGAGGCAGAAAGGAAACTCCTCCTCTATTGTTGATGCTACTGTTGCTTTTTATGTCTTTTAAAAAGGGATACGCCAGCATTTTCTTTTTTCGTGTCTTGCCTCACTCCCGAGTCCATGACCAGCAGATAGACACCATCCTTTCTACTGTGCGTGCAGTAACAAGGGAGATAGAGCCGTATCGCCCGTAATTAGTTTAGCTCAAATGCTGGAAGTGTATAGGTAGTGTTAGCCTGCCTCCTACCGAGCCGAAATCAGCAGTCAGAATTTCATTTTAGCTCTAAACTCTGTAAATATATCACTTTATCAACATTTCAAACATGTTTAGGCGAGAAAGTAGCCGTTTAGATCAGCAGTGTGTCGTTAATTTGTCTAAATACCAGCTGTTTACAATTTTGTTCGGACGAATTCGACGCTACTCAAGCTAGCCGTTGTGACCAACGCACTTCCGGTTACTTTCACAAAATAAAACACCCGTTGCCCTTTACATACAGAAAACCATGACGATAGAATTTGTGCTTTTACTTTGAAATAGGAAGCTAACCTACCCTCCATGTAGCTAGCTTGAACCAAAATAAACCGTCTTTGCTTGAACCCTCCGTTTTGACCGATCTCGTCCCGTTACCGGGCTTCGACCGCTCAAGATGCCTTACCGGAGAGTTTTGTCAGCTCTGAGACGAAGATCGGCCCGCCGGTTTCTGTTCAGAGTTGCTGATGAGTTTCTCTGATGACTTTAGGAGGAGGCAGGCTAACACTACCCATACACTTCCAGTGTTTGAGCTAAGCTAATTACGGGCGATACGGCTCTATCTCCCTTGTTACTGCACGCACAGTCGAAAGGATGGTGTCTATCTGCTGGTCATGGACTCGGGAGTGAGGCAAGACACGGAAAAAAAAAAGTTGGCGTATCCCTTTAAACTCTATTTTTTCGTTTCTTTCAGACTCAGGTGTTGTATCGTTGGGTGGAGCCGAAGATCTGTGTGGAGAACGCGACGGGAGCCGTGGAGCTGCCTGCGACGGGACAGAGAGAGCCCTGCCCCCCCTGTAACCCCGGTTACTACAACAGCAACGACTCCACCTGTCTGCCCTGTCCTCATGGAACCCACTCCGACGGCACCTACGGTAACACCTGTACACATCTGGGCACACCTGGGCACACCTGTAGCTACACATCTGGCACAAATAAACCAATACTGTATGGATACAAGATCGTTTTAATCAGTATAATCAGGCCTTTTATACATAGTATGTATCTAATCATCATAAATGTATGTTTATATTATGTCAATTTTGTCCTGTTGTCCAGTTTCCTCCCTTCCTTCCTCCCTTCTTCATCCTTCCTTGAGCCAATCTGTTCCCTTCCTCTATCCTTATTTCCTTCCCTTATCCCTTCCTTCTTTCCACCATCCCTCTTCCCTTCCTTCCTTCCTTTTTTCTCCCTTCTTTCCCTTCATCCTTGCTTCTTCCTTCCTTAAGCCAATCTGTTCCCTTCCTCCATCCTTCTTTCCTTCCCTTCTCCCTTCTGTCTTTCCACCATCCCTTTCCCTTCCTTTCTTTCTTCCTTCCTTCATTCCTTTCTTCCTTCCTCCCTTCTTTCTCTTCGTCCTTCCTTCTTCATCCTTTCTTGACCCAATCTGTTCCCTTCCTCCATCCTTTTTTCCTTCCTTTCTCCCTTCCGTCTTTCCACCATCCCTTCCTTCCTTCCTTCCTTCCTTCCTTCCTTCCTTCCTCCCTTCTTTCCCTTCGTCTTTCCTTCTTCTTCCTTCCTTGACCCAATCTGTTCCCTTCCTCCATCCATCCATCCTTCCTTCCTTCCTTTCTTCCTTCCTTCTTTCCCTTCATCCTTCCTTGACCCAGGAGGACAAAAGGAGGTTTAAATGGCGCTTTTCATGTTGCCCAAAGTCACTTTAAATGAGTTAAATGGGCCACAGTAACATGTTGTATTATATCTCATTATTACTATATTATTATTATCTTCTATAGCAGTAACCACTTGTCTATTGATTACTTTGTTATAATCTGCCCATTGTTTTCTTGATGTAATCAGTTAAACCTGTAGTATGGTGCATTCGAATTGATGTCATAAATGATAATTAAAAATCTTTACAGTTACTGGAAACAGCACCTGCTCTTTCATGCGACACTGCAAAGAAGTGTAAACACTATAATGTACCAGAGAAGAGTTATTGTAGTGTCTATATAAAGCATCTTGTGTGTGTGTGTGTGTGTGTGTTTACCAGCGTGCGCTGAGTGTCCTGCGGGGACGGAGCCCGTGTTGGGCTACGAGTATAAATGGTGGAACGTGCTGCCGTCCAACATGAAGACTTCCTGCTTCAACGTGGGCAACTCCAAATGTGACGACATGAACGGTGAGCGACAGGAAACAAACTGTTGTAGAGACAGAGTGAGATTTATGACACGTGATCAAAATAAAGGCTGGGGGGAAAAAAAACTACCGTACCCAAAAATTAGCATTTAAATATAGAAAATAAAGTCATTTATTATCTCTTCTCACTGTGACAGATACATTTTAACAACCACTGTTGTCCTGTCTCATGATGCGTTCACTGTCTGATGTATAAAGTTGTAATTTGAAAGCATCATGTCTGTCTTTTTGTTTTTGTTGTTGTTGTGTCTCCGTCAGGATGGGAGGTGGCAGGAGACCACATTCGCAGCGGAGCAGGAAGCTCAGACAACGACTATCTGATCCTCAGCCTGCATGTTCCCGGCTTCAAGTACGTATAGATCGAGTTATGAAAAAACACACTAGCCTACAGCAATATGTGGTTGTGTGTGTGTGTGTGTGTGTGTGTGGTTGTGTGTGTGTGTGTTAACCCGCTGCCTGTGTTGTTGTGTGTTTGTGTGGCAGGGTCCCAGCTTCGCTTTCGGGGATGACCGGTGGAGAGTTTGGCCGCATCACCTTTGTGTTCGAGACCATCTGCTCCGCCGACTGTGAGCTCTACTTCATGATGGTGTGTGCTTGACCTGTGTGTGTGTGTGTGTGTGTGTGTGTCAGTGTGTTCGGAGCAGAGTGTGGTGATTTACTATTTTCCACAACAAGAACACCCATGTTGTTGTTTTTTCCTCCATCCTTCCTTCTTTCCTTCCTTTCTCCCTTCCTTCTTTCCACAATCCTTTTCCTCTTCCTTCCTTCCTTCCTTCCTTCCTTCGTCCGTCCGTCCTTCTGCTTCCTTCCTTGCCCTAATCTGTTCCTTCCCTCCATTTTTCTTTCCTTCCTTTTCCCCTTCCTTCCCTTCGTCCTGACTTCTCCTTCCTTCCTCTTTTGATCCAATTGACCCAATCTGTTCCCCCCCTTCATATTTCTTTCCTTCCTTTTTCCATCCTTCTTTCCACAATCCTTTTTCCCTTCCTTCCTTCGTTCCTTCCTTCCTGTTCAACTATCTTACCTTCCTTTTTCCCTTCCTTCTTTCCTCCCATCTTTCCCTTTGTCCTTTTTCCTTCCTTCCTTCCTTCCTTCCTTACTTACTTCCTTCCTTCCTTCCTTCGTCCGTCCTTCTGCTTCCTTCCTTGACCTAATCTGTTCCCTCCCTCCATATTTCTTTCCTTCCTTTTTCCTTCCTTCTTTCCACAATCCTTTTCCACTTCCTTCCTTCCTTCCTTCCTTCTTTCCTTCCTTCCTTCCTTCCTTCCTTCCTTCCTTCCTTCCTTCCTTCCTTCCTTCCTTCCTTCCTTCCTTCCTGTTTGACCCAATTGACCCAATTGACCCAATCTGTTCAACAATCTTACCTTCCTTTTTCCCTTCCTTCTTTCCTCCCATCTTTCCCTTTGTCCTTCTGCGTTCCTTCCTTCCTTCCCTTCGTCCTTCCTTCCCTGACCCAGGAGGACAACAGGAGGGTTAAATGAATATTGATAACCCTAACCCTGTAATAATCCAGCAGCTCATGTTCTCCGGTCTAATTGTGTTGCCGTGGCGCCCCCTGCAGGACGTGAACAGGAAGAGCACCACGGTGGTGGAGTCGTGGGAAGGCACCAAGGAGAAGCAGGTGTACTCACACAGCATGACCAGGAACGCCTCTGTCACCTACACGTGGGCGTTTCAGAGAACCAACCACGCGCTGGACGTGAGGACATTTAAAGATTTAAAGCTTGTGCAACATCTTTGGATTTAAATTATCACTTTAAAGGGATAGTTCAACATTTTGGCAAATTGGCTCATTTATTTTTAGGAGTAGGAGGTTCGTTACCTTTAATTGTCGGTGCAAGCTATTTTTAGAACGGCGGAGCAGAGTCGTGAGCTGCTCAGAGCTACGCTACGGAGGCTCATGGGATTTCTTGGTTTCCGGTCATTAAACTCATCAAATACACAATCCAACAACTCCAAAACGCTCTGGTGGACAAGTTGTGACCTGCACATTCACCACGCTATGAGATAATAACACAACGTTACCAGACAGAGTTGTTTTAGAGGGAAATGCAGAGACTGCTTGATGAAAAACTGTCCCTGAAGGCAACAAGCATCAGCAGTTTTGCATGAATTTCCCTCGAAAACAACTCTGTCTGGTAACGTTGTGTTATTATCTCATAGCGTGGTGAATGTGCAGCTCACAACTTGTCCACCAGAGCGTTGTGGAGTTGTTGGATTGTGTATTTGATGAGTTTGATGAGGGAAACCAAGAAATCCCATGAGCCTCCGTAGCGTAGCTCTGAGCAGCTCACCGCTCTGCTCCGCCGTTCTAAAAACAGCTTGCACCGACAATTAAAGTTAACGAACCTACTGCTATGACTATATTATATTATGGCAATGGGCCAAATTGCCAAAATGTTGAACTATCCCTTTAAATATCCAGGACGTATGAATATGAACCTCAGCTCACGTCTCCATCCTCATCCTCATCCCTGTGTGTGTTTACAGGTGCGTAGCTACGTCAGCGACACGGTGAAGCTCTACTCCATCAGCGTCACCAACGTGCTGGACGGCGTGGCCTCGGCGTGCCGCGCCTGCGCTCTGGTCCCGCAGAACTCGCAGCGGGCCGGATCGTCCTGCGTCCCCTGTCCCGCCGGCTTCTACATCGACAGAGACACCAACCGGTGCCAGGAGTGTCCGCCCAACACGCACCTGGCAGGACGACACACCTACGGGCAGGACGCGTGCGTGGCGTGCGGACCGGGGAGCATCAGCAACAAGGTGGAGTGACGTCAGACTGAATTTTTGATCGGTAACGCTTTAATTTACAGGCCGCTAATGACGTAGTAATGGCATGAAATAGCCATGGGATAAAAAAGTAATTGCATCATAATGTCTAGAAATGCAGCAAGCCCAGCTTCTATGGCAAGCAGATTTAACATTTAAAAGCTAAGTTTGACTATCCGGAATTAACATTGTAGATATCAACGTCTTTTGTTGTAGTTGGATTTTTCATTCAAGATTTCAGATATCCACAACTACGATCTTCCTAGGACAAATAACGCCACTTTTGCCATTCATGTGTATGGGGTTTGTCATTACAGATACCTACAATTAAGTTGCAGATATCCGCTATGTGAATTACGGATATCTGTAACTGAATTACGACTATTCCTAATTCCAGTTTGAGATATCTACAACTTCATTTCTCCTAGTAGATATCTTTAATTGAGGTGAATTAAAGATATCTTGAACTGGAATTATGACTAGTCAGAATCAAATTGTAGATATCTCAAACTGGAATTAGTACTAGTCGTAATTCAGTTACAGATATCCATAATTCACATAGCGGATATCTGCAACTTAAATGCACTTTGGTAGTAAAGTGTTTTTCTTAATTCTTGCAGCACTATGCACTTTAACGCATTGTGTGGACTATTTACATTTTTTACTATGCACTGAGAGCATTATGCATTATTGTTATTAACAGTAATTTATTATTAATAGCATGTTTTTATTATCTGTACTACTTGTTTTTATGTACTACTGCACTATGTTGTGGCCAGTGATGTGTTGATGTCTTGGTGCTGTCTTCAGTCTGTTGTGTTTGTGATGCCTGCTTCAAATTCAATTTCCCTCGGGATATAAATAAAGCCGAACCTGAACCTGAAATAGCCTAGAAATAACGGTCAATTTCATAGTGATGTTGAGAAATATAGGCAAGAAAAAAACGATTGATTGCGTAGTAATAGCCCAGAAATAATTGATTGTAATTGACAACTGCTAGGACTTGGTGGAGAAAAATTCTGGCCTTTCCCCCAAAAAAAGCATGAAAAGCATGTGTAATATTTTGCCTTTATGAAAAACATGACATTACTATGAAATTGACATTATTTGTTGCCTATTTCTTGACATTTAATTATTTTTTATTTCTTGTCATTATCACATAATTAGCGGCCTGTAAATTAAACGGTTACCAAATGATCTTTTAATATCGTTTAAAGTTAAAGATACTGACACGTTTATCTTCTGGGGGTTTTTTTTTCTTAAAGGAGCACTCCCGTTGCTATAGCGACTGCCTCTTCACCCACACGGAGAACAACCGCACGCTGACCTTCGACCTCGGCCCCATGAGCGACGTGGCCTCCATGACCATCGGGCCGAGCTTCACCTCCAAAGGCACCAAATACTTGCACCTGTTCAACATCAGCCTGTGTGGCCACGAGGTGTGTGACACGCACACACACACACACACACACACACACACACACAGACTCACAAACACACACACAGACTCACAAACACACACACACTATCTCCTCTGAGCTCCAGTTCCAAGAAACCAAATTGAATTTAATCTCATGCAGTTGCAACATCACCGCACTGTGATGAGAAGATAATATGCTGCAGGGGAGAGATATCAGGCGTAACCATAGCAACTGACAGATGATGTGTGTGTGTGTGTGTGTGTGTGTGTGTGTGTGTGCGCTACAGGGCAGGAGAGCGGCCGTCTGCACCGATAACGTCACCGACGTGTCCAACAAAGACGAGCAGAGCGACGCGGCCCCGTTCGTCAACTCGGTGGACAGCTTCATCTGCCAGTCGACCGTCATCCCGGCGGACGGGCGCGGCTTCAGGATGGCCATCTCCTCCCAGTCCATCAGCCTCGCAGACACCTTCATCGGTACAGTACAGTCGCTACGACGGCGGTGAAGCTGCAGCGTCTTGGATAATTCCATTATTATGCAGATGATACAACTCTATATAGTCATGGTCCCACACCAATCTGCCTTCAACGGGTTCCAACAGGCTCTTGTTGAGCATAGGCTTGTTCTGAACCCAGAGAAGACCAAATGCATGTTCTTCTCTAGGACTCAAGTGACTAATAGTAACATCAGAATACACACCTTACAGAAAAATACACACATTGAGACTACTGAGTCTTATAAATATTTGGGCATCTGGTTGGATAGTAAGCTGTCATTCCAAATAATCAAAAAACTGAAAAAACTTGGTTTTCTCTTCAGGAATAAATCGTGTTTTTCTCTTACCAGCAGAAAAACAATAGTACAATCAACAATTATGCCTGTCTTTGATTATGGGGACACCTTGTACATGCATCCCTCCTCCTCCTTTCTGAGCAGGGCCGGCCCTAGGATTTTGGTGGCCCCCTAAACAAGATTTTTGTTTGTGGCCCTGCACTCTAAGCGCAAACACCAAATCACTGGTTAAAACTGAATACAGACATGTTTATGCCCTCTGAGGTTTGAGGCCATTTTCTTGACTTTTACATATTTTCTTAAATTTATCTTTTTAAGATACTTGCAGATGTAACAATACTCAAGTGTTTTATGTCTAAATATTAGAACCTCCGCTGTAAGCACACTGAGGCCAGTTTGTCCTAGAACACTGTAGAAAGAAATAATTTAGGCCAAATGCTGGAAATTTGAGGTCTGCTTTTTGAAAAATTTCAAATCCCTCGTGAAAACACTCCTTCAGTCATGAGAATGAACTGTTTTTTGGTGCTTGAAATAGGATATGAATACAGTAATAGATAAGTGTAGAAAACAAGTCTAAAATGAAATTTTGTAAGATAGCTTTTTGAGCACAAATGTTGTCATTCTGCCGTTCTATTTTCACCAAATGTCTCAAATGTGAGATAAAAGAAGCTGAATATTGACTTCACATTACATATAAAGCTCATAGCGGTTGTGCAGACCTCAGGATGTTTAAATGACTTGAATGAACCCCGGTACCTTTCTGATCATGTGGCCCCCCACCTAACGGCTGTGGCCCTAAACAACCGCATAGAGTGTTTATGCCAGGGGCCGGCCCTGTTTCTGAGGCCTCTTGATGCAGTGTTTCACAGTGCTTTATGTTTTGTTACAGGCGATGGGTTCTCCACCCATCACTGTGTCTTATATGAAAGAGTGGGTTGGTCTTCTCTCTTCTCGTAGAGAGCAACATTGCCTCTTGTTTATTTATAAAGCTTTGATTGGGAAGCTCCCAACCTACTTAATGTCCTTGTTGCACTTCAGTCTACCAAGACCCACCCGCTCAGCATCATTTATCAGGTTAGACATTCCACTTGTAAATACAGAGGGAGGAAAGAAAGCTTTTAGTTTCTTTGCCCCGGACAAGTGGAATAAACTGTGTAAAGTTGTGTTTGGTTTTGCTTGTATTCTTGTTTTGTTTGGTCGTTGTTGCTGTTGTGTGTTGTTCTATCTCTGTAATCAGGGCGTCATTGAAAAAGATAGCCTGCTCTCAATTGGCTTCCCAGAATAAAAAAAGGTTGGAAATGAAAAAATCAGCAGCTTCTGATCGACATGTCTGACTCTGTTTCTTCTTCTTCTTCTTCTTCAGGAGCGACAGTCGACTCCGTCCTCAACGGCGTCAACGCCCAACCGGAGCTTTTCCCCGAAAACCCTAAAGACGTTCCAGACATCAACTTCTTCTACAGGTCCAGAAACACAAAGACAGAGAGTCAGTGTGTCATTGTTGTTGTGTTTTGTCCTCACTGTGTGTTGTTTTTTTTTCTTTTAGGTCGAACCAGCCGACGGCCTCGTGCGATCAGGGCCGGAGTTCAGTCGTCACTGTTCGCTGTAACCCAGAGAAGTCTGAGCGAGGAGAGCTGTCTGTGCCCAGGTAGCTTATTATAAACTGTAACTCATGTAGGAAGTGTAAAACTACGTGTCAAATTATGTCAGAAATATGTTTTTTTTTTACTATTTCCAAGTGTCTAAAAAATGTCATTTTGGGGGTGTTTTTTGTTTGATTAGTCAATATGAGTGTGAACATGATACAACAAGTTATATACCATGAATAAAAACATACATTATTGTGCACATTGGCTTTGGACAGTGAAAACTAAGATTAGATAAGAAAAACATAGATTATGCACATTACATATACAATTTAAATAGAATTGGAATTTAAACATTCAAGGTAAAATATTGCACCAAGTAGAATAAATACTGGACAGTGATATATAGAGATAGTAGTTATGGAGTAAAAAGAGATAACAGTGACGGAACAGAAGCAGATTTATTAATTTATTAAAAGATTATTGAGCCTTTTGTTGAAGAGAAAATTACATTTGAGTACAATATAATGGGACACAAATGTTTAAAATTAAAAATGTATATACAATGAAAATGAAATACTATTTTTTTTATACAATTAAAGTGTAAATCAGATAAAAATTTAGTGTGTGTGCGTCTGTGTTTCTGTGTGTGTGCAGCTTGTGTCCTGCAGGAACGTGTGATGGTTGTACGTTTAACTTCCTGTGGCAGAGCTCCAGCGCCTGTCCGCGCTGCGCCGAGGACGACTACCACCGGATCGAGGGTGCCTGCAAGGGAGGCGTTCAGGTAACACACACAGCGTAGGAATTACAGGAACTGATAAAACAAAACAAAACAAAACAAAACACACCCTTGTCTCATCCTTCCTCTCTCTCTCTCTCTGTCTCTCTCTAGGAAACTCTGTACGTCTGGAACGAGCCCAAGTTGTGCACCAAAGGAGCGTCGCTGCCGTCCAGAAGCTCCGCCCCCTGCGAGGCCATCGCCCTGTGGCTGAAGGTCGGCGTAGGCGGCGGGGCGTTCGTGGCCGTGCTGCTCATCTCCCTCACCTGCTACTTCTGGAAGAAAAACAAGAG
The DNA here is from genome assembly GCF_045865225.1 of Trachurus japonicus. Taxonomy (NCBI): domain Eukaryota; kingdom Metazoa; phylum Chordata; class Actinopteri; order Carangiformes; family Carangidae; genus Trachurus; species Trachurus japonicus. The sequence goes on from NC_140929.1 coordinate 4,827,013, forward strand.
GTGAGACGGAGGAGAGGGAAGCTGCTGGTTTATTTAACCCCGTGAGTCCAGGACAACGTGCTCATTAGGATCAGTGCAGCCGTTAGTTAGAGGCAGAGACGTCAGCAACACGCACAACGTTTTATTTACAGTGTCAGACACAAGTGAACTCTACAGCAGTGTTTTTATTTTCATTTTCCACGTTGGCGCATTCATGTTTTTTAGTTTAGTTTTATGCTAGAAGCTTTTTTAGTTCCCTTTTCCTGTGTCCGTGTATAATAATGAGCTAAGCAATAACAATAATTAGCACAGATAATGATACTGATAGTAATTCTAATGCTAAGAAAGATAATAAATGATAATACAATAATAATATGATGATAAATAATAATGGCTGTCGGTAAACATCTGTTTTACCTTCTTAAAATAAAATGAAAGAATCCACTGAAATAAAAATTCAGCTATTAAAGAAAATTATCCACCGTTAGGGAAGAAAAATCACTGACTCATCATGATATGTGTGATGAAAATATTTTGAACAAAGACAATGAAAGTTATGAGGAACAAATGTGATATTTCAAGGAAAATGTTTCTCTTTTCTAAAGTCAAAAATGTAAGAGAAAGAAAATACAATATATAAAATCATAAATAAATCGCTTTTCTGGAGACATTTTTGAGATCAAAACAAATCATAATTTTCTTAGAATAATGTCCAAAATGTTCAAATGAAAGGTCGAAATGTTATGACACACTGCAAAAATTCAAAATCTTTCCAAGAATATTTGTCTTATTTCTTGTCAAAATGTCTAATTTCTAGTCAAAACAAAACTCTTTTCACTTACAATAAGAATCCTCACCTAAAAATGAACTTGTTTTTAGATCATCTTCATTTGTTTCAAACAAATTTTCACTTGAAATAAGTAGAAAAATCTGCCAGTGAAAGGAAGTTTTTTGTGCTTGTAATAAGAAAGAAAAACTTGCTCCACTATCAGATTTTTCTACTTATTTCAAGTGAAAATATGCTTAAAAGAAGTAAAGTCTAAAAACAAGCTACTTTTTAATGTGATGAGTCTTGTTTTAAGTATAAGTAGATTTGTTTTGACTAGAAATAAGACAAATATTCTTGGTAAGATTTTGAGTTTTTGCAGTGCAGTATGTGTTGTCTGAGAACAGATGAGAGCAGCCTGACTGATTTGAAGTTACAGGTCCTGGCAGATAGAAAAACATTAAATGATGAGTCAGTGAAGAACAGCTGGTTTTAGTCCAGACGACTGAATCAGTCACGGCACTGGAATTACTTTTTTCTTTTTTTTTTTTTTAAACGCCGAGCTGCTGCCTCATGATGACAAAGTGTCTGTGGTCTGTGTTCAGGCTGGAGTACAAGTATTCTCGCCTGGTGATGTCGGCCAACAAGGAGTGCGAGCTGCCAGCTGCAGACAGCTGTGCTCTGGCTGAGGGAGAGGAGCCCGATGACGACGTGGTCTACGCCCAGAAACCAACACTGCTGGGGAAACTCCGCGCCATCGCCAACAAGGTGAGTATCAGCAGAAAGAGACGTTTGAGAAGATGAAAATGATGTATTTTTACATTTTTCAAGTCATATTTTTTTATAGAAGAATTAAGAAAAGTACAAAATACTTGGGAGATGATGAAGAAAATGACCTCCACCAAGTCTTTTCTGTAACCTCACATTAAATGTAAAACATCCCCACGTATATAAACAGACATTACAGTGTTTAGAGCTATGAATTAATAGAATTTCAAAATAAGAAGCTTTTTTATTAGGTTGACATACAGTTGGTCCTTCAGCAAAAGAATAGAGCAAATTAAGTGGATAAAAACAAAACTATAGTTAAAGATAAACATAAACCTACCCATAAAATATAAGAAAAAGTATGTCCTTAAACTTAAAATGTATATGAGAAAAACAGAAAATGTGAGGATATTTTATTTTGAAAGTAAAAAAGAAGAAAAGATTCAGCCCAGTTGTAATAAATCAAATAAAAAGAAGCCCAATATGACAACATGAATAAGAAAAACAGATTGAGTGGGTTTGTAATTAATTTTCTTACTAGCATATATTTAAAGGGATAGTTCAACATTTGGGCAAATTGGCCCATTGCCATAATCCCTATAGTCATAGCAGTAGGTTCGTTATCTTTAATTGTCGGTGCAAGCTATTTTTAGAACGGCGGAGCAGAGCCGCGAGCTGCTCAGAGCTACGCTACGGAGGCTCATGGGATTTCTTGGTAAATTCATGCAAAACCGCTGATGCGCGTTGCCTTCAGGGACAGTTTTTCAGCAAGCAGTCTCTGTATTTCCCTCTAAAACAACTCTGTCTGGTAACGTTGTGTTATTATCTCATAGCGTGGTGAATGTGCAGGTCACAACTTGTCCACCAGAGCGTTTTGGAGTTGTTGGATTGTGTATTTGATGAGTTTGATGAGGGAAACCAAGAAATCCCATGAGCCTCCGTAGCGTAGCTCTGAGCAGCTCACGGCTCTGCTCCGCCGTTCTAAAAATGACTTGCACCGACAATTAAAGGTAACGAACCTACTACTGCTATGACTATAGGGATTATGGCAAAATGTTGAACTATCCCTTTGTAATATGTGTGTGTGTGTGTGTGTGTTTCAGCACGAGGGCGGAGAGAGCGGTGAGTCGGTGCAGCTGAACTCCTCCCAGTCTGATCGATGGGTGCTGGGATGAACAGACACAGTCGGTCGGTCGTTGCCACAGAGTTAAATAACGGAGGAACATTCAGTCAGTGAAGGCGTCACTGTCGCCTCCTTATGTGACCTTTGACCCCCCAAATACACCAATACAGTCACCAATAATACAGATCCCAGTTCAGTTCACTGGAGAACGTTTGCCTGGTTCGCTGCTGCTGCTGGACACTCGGCTTTTTTTACCCCCTCGACTCTATAGAGCCAACAGGAAACACAGTCAGTCCTGCTTTAACGCCGCCCGTCGCCATGGATGATTCAACCGGAAGATTAAAAAAAAAGAAAAATACCCTGCTTTTAATGTTTTTTGTATATTTTGTATTTTCATTTGGTATTTTCTGTTCAGAGTCATGTATTTATATCAATGTTTATGTTATGATGATGATGACAAACCTTTATTAAAGTCTGATTTGGCTTTGGGATTCTGTTTGTGTGGATGTTTTTGAGTTCAGAAAAATGACGATGATCATAATATAATAGGCCTAATAGCTACATAAAAACATAGATATGATAGAAAAGCAAAAAGAAAAGAAGATGACAACAATAGTAGAACTACTGATAGGAATGATAAGAATAAACGAAGGCCATAAAGTCCTGATAGACAGCGTTCCTACGCAAGTATGGAAAAGTATGGAATTTGATTTTATACATTTCCAGGTCTGGAAAATGAAAATTATTGTAGGGAAATACATTTATCTTAATACTTACCTGGGTTTGGTCTTATCTGAAGTTATTTGGGTAGATTATTTTGTATGTGCTATAGCTACAATCTCCTGGAAATTATTTGGCAACATAATGGCATACAATACAACAGTGGTTCCCAACCTTTGTTGGCTTGTGACCCCATTTTGACATCACAAATGTCTGGCAGCCCCCACGATCTTGTGATATTGCGGCTGTCAATCAAGGTACGCCAGCTCAGATAATTTTATATGCTGCATTTTATTTGAACTCGATTTATATTTGAGAAAGTGAAAGTATAGAATACAGTTGTTTAAGATTGTGTGTGGTGTTTTTAATCATAATTTCAAAAATAATAATAATTGGTTTAAAAAATAGACATTTCAGGCGACCCCATTTGAATTCTAGGCGACTCCACATGGGGTCCTGACCCCAAGGTTGAAAAACACTGGCATATAAACTCAGAATAATGAAAACAAGTGATTAATTGCATCATTTATTTACATGATACACATCTCATTAGTCAAATGTCACAAATTATTTGAATTTTTAGTTTCTGGAACTTTTAGATTCTGGAAAAAAGTATGAAATTTTGAAATGTCTAATGTGTAGGAACCCTATGAGAATATTACTGTTAGATATTGTAATGTAATATTGCTGTGTATTTGAACGCAGCAGTGAACAGTGCACATATAATGGACAAAAAAAACATAACATGTAAATCCAGTGCCCTGGTGGTGCGTTCAGGGACCGGGCACAACCGAGCAACATGTGGTTGTGTAGAACCGGGGTCATCGTCCGGCTGGTCCCTCTTTGCACAGCCGACGGCCACGCCTCCTCTCCGGCTCCTCCTCCTGCTCTCTCTCCCTCCTCCTCCTGCTGCTCCTGCTCCTCCTGCTCTCCGGCCATCGACGAAACTTCAAAGCGGACTTTTACTTCTTTTTTTTGGTTTGTGTTTTGTCTTTTTCCACCTGAAGCAGCGCAACTTTCTGCGGCTGAATCTCGACGCGAAGATGAGTTCAAGTTCGTAGCTAACGGTAGGAAACTGAAACTGTAACGTTTGTTTTCCCTTTAGCTTTCCCCCCCTCTCTCCTCTCCTCTTGTCTTTCTGTCTGTCTCATCTCTCTCTCCCAGGGCATGGACATGAAAACAATCACGGCCCAAGCGAGCAAAAAAAAAGCAACTTATCGTCGAGTATTTAAACATTTAAGAGTTTTATCAGCACGAAAACGGTTAAATTAGCTAGTTTGGCTAACGGGCGCGTGCGTATGTTTGTTCAGTTTAATCGGAAACTTTCGTTAAAAACCGCAGATTGAAGTTCGGAGCAGTGACGTCACGCCAGAGCTACAGAAGCTACTAAACACTGTTTTATTAGGAAACTATTTAGCTTTATTTGGACATTAACTAATCAAATAATCCATCAAAGACGTTAAATAGGTTAGTTATTACACTTTTAATTAAAAATATAGGCCTATCACTGTTTTCTTGGACTGCCTTTAGCATTTTATTGTACAAGTGGTGTAAAAGCAAGAAAAGAATGGCTACAGCACGTTGAACATGAAATAAAACAGCCAAGTAGATAGTGGTAATAGTAGATTGATGAAATATAAACTAATATGTTGTGTTCTTAATTGATTCTCCAGCTTTATTTGGACATTAACTAATCAAATAATCCATCAAAGACGTTAAATAGGTTAGTTATTAACCTTTTAATTAAAAATATATCACTGTTTTCTTGGACTGCCTTTAGCATTTTATTGTACAAGTAGTGTAAAAAAGCAAGAAAAGAATGGCTACAGCACGTTGAACATGAAATGAAACAGCCAAGTTGATAGTGGATTGGTGAAATATAAACTAATATGTTGTGTTCTTCATTTCATTTCATTTCATTTCATAACCTTTATTTAAACTCGGAGATATATTGAGGAGCAACCTCATTTACAATATAGCCGAGATGAAACACAGAACATATAAAGACAGAAGACAAACAATTGAGACATACATAAATATTCAGACATAACAAACACACATAAGCATAACTTGAATACATAAGTGTAGTTAAAAGCAGGAGCAGTTAGAGGTAAAATATGATGTAATTATGGATTTCAATTGATTCCTATTGTTAGAATTTTGCAATTTAATGTCCAACGTTATGATATTGAGACCTGGATTAGTAAATGATGCAGTGAGGCAAAAGCTGAAATTAGAGTCTAATGTATAAAACATGAACATGTGTAATTGTTTTATTTTTTCATAATTATCTTTTTAAATGCTTTTCTTTGACCTCTAGTTTTTTTTAGGATCTTTGGGATTGTAGTCAGTCACCAGGAAGTTACTTAGTCAACAGTATTTCTTATCTGGTTTTGGACTGTTAGTCAGACAAAACGGCAATCTGAAGATCTTAGTTGAGTTTACTGGAGAATAAAGACAGACATTTCCCCAATTTATATTATAAATCTAGCAATTAATGAATAAAATAGGCTATACAACGGATTATTTGTAAAAAATGTACACTTTTGTGGCCTGTTCTTCTGTTCTACATATCAGTTTATTGTCCTGTGTGGACCAAGGAGGACACAGTCATGTCCATCAAAACCAAACTTACATTGAGAAATACTTGAAAATGTTATAAAATGCTGATTGATCTCCATTAAAGTGTCTTCATCTGGTTTTGTCTGTGAACTTAAAGCATAACTGTCATTGATAGATGTACATGTACAGTGCTGTGTAAAGACTTGTACCTTTTTGTGTGACAGGGACACCACTAGAGCTTCTCCCTTCTCCTGTTTGTTGACGTGGTGAGTCAAACTGCTCGTGATTATGACTGTTTACAGTTAATGTGACGTAACGGAGAACAAAGTGTGTTTGTTCACTGATACAAATTGATGTTTTTCTCTGAATCCTGTCCAATTATTATGACATATGACAACAATTTAATACCATAAAAGTTCATGTTGGTCCTAAAATCTGTCACTAGTTTAATTTATTCCTTCCTGAAGCTGAAGTTGGACTGACTACAGATGAAAACAAAACATTTTGAAGACTATGTAAGTGACCTCATCTCTTGAATATAGTCTTTATTTTAATAATATTTTTATTTTTTGCAGTGCCGGTCGATTCAATCATGGCTCGCGGCTGCATCTGTTGCGTGAAATACATGCTCTTCCTCTTCAACCTGCTCTTCTGGGTAACTCCTCCACACACACACACACACACACACACACACACACACACACACACACACACACACATACACACACACATAAGAGTCAGGAAATGTTCTTTTTTTTTCAACTTTATTGAAAGTTGTAGCAAAAACAAACAGTTCAGTCATTCCAGCTCACGTTTCCGTACAACAGTAACAGTACAGTAAAGTTACATACCGTACGTAGACAGTATAACAAAAGTTAAGCAAAAGAGAAAACAAATTAAAGGGATAGTTCACCCAAAATTCTAATTTCTACTCACCCTCATGTCAACTAAGGGCTGGGAGAAGTTTCAGAGTCCTCCGTGGCTTCTCTGAGTTACAGGGGGTCTCGGCGTAGCAGTGCATGTCCATATAACGGTTGCAAATGGATACCACAAAAAGACACACCAAAAAACATCCAAATACCTCCACATAGCTCGTATGTAATGTCCGTCTTGTATTGAAGCCCCAACATGAGAAATTGTTCCGAAAAAAATTAAATAAGTCTATATTTCAAGCTTGTTTTGTAGCAGAAGCTCCTCTTCTTGGTCCGCGCAAATCTCGCATTTCGGGGCTTCAATACAAGAGGGACATTACAGACGAGCTGGATGTTTTTTGGTGTGTCTTTTCGTTACGAAGACAGTTGGTATCCATTTGCAACCGTTATATGGACATGCACTGCTACGCCGAGACCCCCTGTAACTCAGAGAAGCCACGGAGGACTCTGAAACTTCTCCCAGCCCTTAGTCCACATGAGGGTGAGTAGATAATGAGTGAAATTTCAATTCTCAATTTTAAGTTCTTTCCAATATGAACAACCATAAAACAAATGAGTTACATTTTCAAGTTCAATTTTTACAAAAGGTTCATTTGTTGTCAGGAAATGTTCTTTTGATGTCACCGTGAATCAGCCGTGACATCAGTACAAACACACACACACACACACACACACACACACACACATGAATTAAAGGTCTGAATTCGTTATCATTAGATGGACAGGAAGTGAGTGAGTTTCCTGTGTGTGTGTGTGTGTGTGTGTGTCTCAGCTGGGCGGCTGCGGGCTGCTGGGTGTCGGCGTGTGGCTGTCGGTGTCTCAGGGCAGCTTCGCCACGCTGTCGCCCTCCTTCCCGTCGCTCTCCGCCGCCAACCTCATCATCACCCTCGGCACCGTTGTCATGGTGACGGGCTTCCTGGGCTGCCTGGGCGCCATCAAGGAGAACAAGTGCCTGCTGCTGAGTGTGAGTGGACTACGTTAACTTACCCACAATGCATCACCAAAACCCTTGATTTGATTTGATTATTTAAAGGAGAATTCCGGTCATTTTCTAAGTAACGCTCTATAGGACGAATCTCCTTGTTGTTTACAACTACTTCCGGGTAGAAAACCAGCATGAGAACAATAGTGACGGATGAGAGTTTCGCTATATATATATATATATATATATATATATATATATATATATATATATATATATATATATATATATTAGGGCTGTCAAACGATTAATTTTTCTAATCGCGATTAATCGCATTTTTTCCATAGTTAACTCGCGATTAATCTCTATTAAAAATATTATATATGGCGCTTTGGACTTTCAACACTCCAAAGTGTTATAATCTCTAGACAAACAACTTTTAGACCAGACCTAGCAGGCCTACCTAATCATAACACATGATGCATGAAACTCACACAGAATTGAAACGAATTGCATCCAGTGGAAATTGCCTTACTTTGCTACACCTCTGCCTGGCCATGTGTGTTTGTTGACAACAGAAGCCGTCAAAAAATCAATACATCGCCACGTGCATTTGTTTACAACAAAGCCGTCAAAAAATCAATGGATGGAGCTGTGGATATATGTTAGACTGTGTATATTTGTGTAGCAACCAACTTGAAGGTGGCTTACCGCCACCTACTGGACTGGAAGTCCCACACTCCAGTCCTCCAGTCCAGCAGACAGAGGACAAAATGGGCCGCGATTAAAAAATTTAATCGCGTTAATTTTTTTAATTAATCTCATCGCGATTAACGCGTTAACTCTGACAGCCCTAATATATATATATATATATATATAATTTTTCATGTCACTATATCGCCGTTTAGACTAATCTGATGTTTGTAAAGTCTATAAAACCAATGACTGGACAAACATTACTATTTACGTGTGCACATTTTTGTAATTAGTCATGGTTATCATAGATTAGCTGGGCTAACGGTTAGCTACCTGTTTAACTTTAATAACTCAGTGACTCAATAAACCATCCATAAAAAAAAAAATTCTCCAGCGGATATCTGAGTTACAACATGACTAAGCTAACTGGAGTAGTTTTGTGTCGTGTCCGACAACGGGAGGGTTTTAACAGCTGATGTCCTGATGTTAGCTTAGCTACCGCCGTTAGCTTAGTTACCGCCGTTAGCTCTCTGCTGTTAGCTGTCCCTGTCAGCTGCAGCCACTGATGCTTTCTACACATAGCAACACGAAACACACACACAGAAATAGTAATGTTTCTTCAATCATTTCAGATTTGTCTAAACGTGGTAGGGCGTGAAAGATATGATATAGCTAAATTCTCGTTCGTTACCACTGTTCTCATTCAAATTACGTGTAGCTTTTCTACCCGGAAGCTCTAGGTCCCTGAGTGCGACCATTGGAAAAGACCCGAGAAAAATATGTGCAGACCGGACCTAGCTCTCCTCCTGCTAGCTACACCGCTACGTTGCAGCGAAGTAATGGGGGCATAACTTTAAAGCCGCGACTTTGGCCTCTATATAATGCTCAAAATATCACTACACATGCTTTGCAACAGCCACCAGTTCCTTACCACACAACACTGACTGTGAATAAACTCTGTTAATAATATGAAAGAGAAGTGCTACATGTGTGTTTTTGTCACGTGGGTAGCTCTGTTCATGCTAGCTTCCTTGGTAGACCTTACTAGTCGACTGTCGAACACATCGGTGCAGAAAGTGGAAGAAGGAGAATATATCCTGATCCGATGTTGAAGAGATGGAGGAACATTTTGAATTTGAAGGTCGTGTGTGTTTATTCGAACCAGAATATACAGATGAGGAGCACTAGTCTTCATTAATATGGAAACAGTCCCGAGCTCGACAGTCGACTAGTAAGGTCTAACCAGGAAGCTAGCATGAACAGATCTAGCTACGTGACAAAAACACACATGTAGCACTGCTCTCTCATATTAACGGAGTTTATGCTCAGTCAGTGTTGTATGGTGTGGTAAGGAACTGGTGGATGTTGCAAAGCATGTGTAGAGATATTTTGAGCTTTATATAGAGGCCAAAGTCACGGTTTTAAAGTTCTGCCCCCATTACTTTGCTGTTTACCTGCAATGTAGCGGTGTAGCTAGCAGGAGGAGAGCTAGGTCCGGGCTGCACATATTTTTTCTCAGGTCCTTTCCTATGGTCGCACTCAAGGACCTAGAGCTATAGAGCCTTACTTCAAAAATGACCGTAATTCTCCTTTAATATCTGGTATGTATTTTTTAACAATGGATCTTATATTTACGACTTTTTTTCACATGGTTTTAATTTCACCCTCCATCCTCCTGTGATGTGACTTCCCTCAGTTCTTCATCGTTCTGTTGATCATCCTCTTGGCCGAACTCATCCTCCTCATCCTGTTTTTCGTCTACACAGACAAGGTAAAAAAACTGCGTAAATGAACGTTCGTATTCATCAACAACATGTGAGGCGACATGTTAACGTAATCCACCTGTCTGTCCTCCTTTTGTCCAAACCAAGGTGAGCGAAAACGCCAGACGGGACCTGAAAGAAGGTTTGGTGCTGTACAACACGGATAACAACGCCGGCCTGAGGGACGCGTGGAACACCATCCAGGGAGAGGTGAGTTACAGAGTAGTCACAAAAAAAAAAAAAAAAAAAAGTTTGTTTAAAGGGATACGCCAACATTTTTTTTTTCGTGTCTTGCCTCACTCCCGAGTCCATGACCAGCAGATAGACACCATCCTTTCGACTGTGCGTGCAGTAACAAGGGAGATAGAGCCGTATCGCCCGTAATTAGCTTAGCTCAAACGCAGGAAGTGTATAGGTAGTGTTAGCCTGCCTCCTACCCGAGTCGAACTCAGCAGTCAGAAGCTGATTTCATTTTTGCTCTAAACTCTGTAAATATATCACTTTATCGACATTTCAAACATTTTTAGGTGAGAAAGTAGCCGTTTAGATCAGCAGTGTGTCGTTAATTTGTCTAAATACCAGCTGTTTACAGTTTTGTTCGGACGAATTCGGCGCTACTCAAGCTAGCCGTTGTGACCAACGCACTTCCGGTTACTTTCACAAAATAAAACTCCGTTGCCCTTTACATACAGAAAACCATGACGATAGAATTTGTGCTTTTACTTTGAAATAGGAAGCTAACCTACCCTCGATGTAGCTAGCTTGAACCAAAATAAACCGTCTTTGCTTGAACCCTCCGTTTTGACCGATCTCGTCCCCGTTAGCGGCATTTGACCGCTCAAGATGCCTTACCGGAGAGTTTTGTCAGCTCTGAGACGAAGATCGGCCCGCCGGTTTCCGTTTAGAGTTGCTGAAGAGTTTCTCTGATGACTTTAGGTGGAGGCAGGCTAACACTACCCATACACTTCCAGTGTTTGAGCTAAGCTAATTACGGGCGATACGGCTCTATCTCCCTTGTTACTGCACGCACAGTTGAAAGGATGGAGTCTATCTGCTGGTCATGGACTCGGGAGTGAGGCAAGACACATAAAAAAAAAATGTTGGCGTATCCCTTTAAGTGCTTTATTTTGAAATAACCAGTGACCGTTTCCTCCCTGGACAGTGGCGGTGCTGTGGCGTGATGAACCACAACGACTGGTACACCGCGCTGCACGACCACATGGTTCCCGACCACTGCTGCCAGCAGTTTTACCCCGGCTGTGGCCGAAACGCCTCCAACACCTTCTGGACACGGGTCAGTCCTGAATTTATAAATCATGCTGATAATGTGTGTGTTTTTATTTTTATTTCAATATGAAAAGACCAAAATAATGATTAACCAATTCAAATATTGTGTCAGTTCTTCTAAAATCTGCTTTATGTGTTCATCCGCCACTGAAAATAGTCCCTGATAAAAATAGTGTTCACTCTTGTTTGATTAAAGTGGCTATTAAAGTCTTATTTTACAAAGCAAAACTAAATATTCGTGACACATTTTAACATTTAAAGGTACATTGTATTTTTGTTTTCGATATTTTCATTGCATTAACTGATGTTTATATCACAAAAATCGTCTTTAAAGACTTAAATCTGGTCTTTTGTTTTTGTAATTCACTTTTTATTGCTTTTTAACAGCGCAACAAAAGGACAAACATATATGAACGTTAAGACCAAAACAACATAATTCTTGACATTAAAAAAAAAAGAAAAACATTTTAAATCTGGTCTTGTGAGTTTGTGATCGAGGGCAGATCTTGTGTGAAACTTAAAGAAAATATGACATAATTTCACACTATTTAAAAAGTAACTTGTTTAACCTTTTTGTTTTGATGCATTTCAGATTTTTATTTCTCTCGACAACACAGGTTCACGTTTGTTTTTGTACGTTTTTTTCAGGGCTGCTATGAGAAGGTGGAGGAGTGGCTGGACGACAACAAACACCTTCTGGGAACCATCGCCATGTGTGTGTTGGTCATACAGGTGAGCAGCTGTGTGTTTACATTCAAACTCTGTATGAAACAGTAAACTGATCAATTATTGTTAAAGGGATAGTTCAACATTTTGGCAAATTTGCCCATTGCCATAATCCCTGTAGTTTTAGCAGTCGGTTCGTTACCTTTAATTGCCGGTGCAAGCTGTTTTTAGAATGGCAGAGCGGAGCCGTGAGCTGCTAAGAGCTACGCTACGGAGGGTCATGGGATTTCTTGGTTTCCCTCATCAAACTCATCAAATACGTTACGAGACAGAGTTGTTTTAGAGGTAAATTCATGCAAAACCAGGACAGTTTTTCATCAACAGTCTCTGCATTTACCTCGAAAACAACTCTGTCTGGTAACGTTGTGTTATTATCTCATAGCGTGGTGAATGTGCAGGTCACAACTTGTCCACCAGAGCGTTGTGGAGTTGTTGGATTGTGTATTTGATGAGTTTGATGAGGGAAACCAAGAAATCCCATGAGCCTCCCTAGCGTAGCTCTGAGCAGCTCGCGGCTCTGCGCCGCCGTTCTAAAAATAGTTTGCACAATTAAAGGTAACGAACCTACTGCTATGACTATAGGGATTATGGCAATGGGCCAATTTGCCAAAAATGTTGAACTATCCCTTTAATAATACTAATACTAATGATATATTCTCCTCTCTCAGCTCCTGGGCATGGCTTTCTCCATGACGCTGTACCAACAGATCCACCGAGCAGGGAAGAAGTACGAAGCCTGAGGCGCTCGTTTCAAACCGTGTTAATACTGGGTACATTACATAATCACATCTGTTACATCTGTTACTCTCATCTATTGTTTATAGTCAGAATAAGCCAGTTATCATGTGTGTGTGTTTGTGTGTGCATGTGTGTGTGTGTGCCACTACAGCCTTTTATAATTTGTTTTTTTTATCAGTTAATGTTGTGAATAGCATTGAAACTAGTTTTTATTACAGTTAGTTTTTTTTTAATCGCACTATAATGAGTGTTTTTATGTAAAAAAAAAAATGTTTTAAAAAGGACTGATTGATGGTTTTGAAGTGACGCCTGTGGAATAAACGAATGTAAAGATGCATTTAGATGAAACGAGCCTCTTGTACTAATAACTTGATCAATAAAAAGCAGAGAGCACTCGTCACAGGAGCTTTTTTAGTTGTTTTAGTGATAAACACTCACTGACCTCGTCACTCGTGTTTTCACCACAGATATCCTTTGATTACACAGATAAAAGCAGAGCCGCCATCAGGTCAAACTGAATAATCTCTGATCACGTTAAAGGTGTAAAATCCGTCGCCTGATAAAACTGTGGAGGTTAAAAAGACTTTAAACGTGTTTGTGTTTGTTCAGAGTCACAGAAACTGATCAGTCGACATGTAACACGACTTTTATCTGAAAAAACAGTTGTTTTTTGATAATTTGTTAACACATTTGATTTGTTAAATAATATTGATTGATCAGTTTCAGGCGATAAACTTCGGTAACACAACATGGTTTCTCAAAATGAATCCAAATCCACGTGGTTAGCTGAGCATAAATACTGGAAAAACTTCCTGATACAGACTCTTACTGAGTGTTTTGTTGTATAAATCAAATTTACTTGTTTCTACTGGTATTTTAATGTTGGTACAGTGGGAAAAAAATCAAATTACAGGTTATTTTAGAGCAAGGGAGAAATAAATTATACTTAATTACTGGAAACCTGCAGGGTACAGAAAGAAAACTGAAGTTGTGTTATTAAGGAGGAATAATATCATATAATTAGAATAAATAAAATAAAAATTACCCCTTTTATGCTCTTTAATTACACTGCTATGGAAAAATACTGTGGAAACTGAGCTGCACCTTCTCCTGGATTCATGCCTCAGTCGTTTACGACATGATTATTATTGATTATATATCGTCACTGATCTGAATCATGTTCTCTGGTTATTATAAGTCCATGGTCTGGTCGTTGTCGTGGACGACGTTGCCCTTGATGACGACGTAGCGGATGAGCTCCTGGTGTCCTCCCAGCTGGTAGATCAGATGCTCCCAGCTGCACAAACACATGAGAACCAAGATGATGAAAGTAATTAAAAGAGAAAGAAGAAATAAAAGGAAATTTAAGCAGTAAAATGACATAAAACACAGAGAATGACATAGAGAAAATTAGCAAAAAAACGGTTACGGAGCAATAAAAATAGAAGAAAAAGCAATTTCAATTTAGTTTGAGGTGTACGACGCCCTCTGTTGGGTGTTTTGTGAAGTTCATCCGAACCAGCAGCAACAGGTTTAAATTTACAGTAGTCAGAGCTTCTGCAGCATCTACGTTGAATTAAATAAGATATTTAAACAGTTTTCTCTCTTTCTGACATGGAAGCTGCACGTAGTGAGAGATGATGGCAGCTTAGTTTTGTTTTCATGGACACAGAACTAACTAATGTATTGTAAAGGCTGCAGGTTATTTTCATCTCTAACTCAACATGGTTCTTCATTCACTGATCGTTATGATCCATCCCCTCTTGATAAGTCAACACAATTATAATAATCCTAAACATTAAGATGCCACAGACCCATAAACAGAGTCTCTGCAGGTTTCACCAGCTCACATTTAAGACTTTTTAAGACCATTATGAATGAAATTTAAGACCTATCATAACAAACGTACAAAAGAAATGCGGAGTCACAAAATTAGAAATTGATTGCAATATATAAGTTGCGTGTTAGGCATGTTTGTAGTTGAAAATACATTCAATAATAAAGCACAATGAAGTGTCACAGGAGCATTTTATTGAGCATTTGCGGTAGCGATGGCTCTACCGTAACATTTTTCCCAAGGAGCATGCCAAAATAAACTATTTTCCCGGTTCGCACATGTATTTTTTTTAGGGTCAAATGCGAGTGAAATGCTCGTCCATGATGGACATAAGAAGATTTAAGACCTGTCTACAATTATTTAAGACTTGAACACAATAATTCAATGAATTAAAGACATTTTAAGGCCTAAATTTTCAAATTTTAGACTTTTTTAGACTTTTAAGACCCCGTGGATACCCTGATAAAGACACAGGACTACAGGTTTTTACCGTGTGGCATTCAGGATCAGCAGGTCTCCGTGCTTGTCGACCTCCAGGGAGCCGTGCGTGTGCGAGCGGCCGAGGGCGTAGGCCGCGTTGATGGTGGCCGCGGCCAGAGCCTCCGACATGGACATCTTCATGTTGACGCAGGCCAGGTGCATGACGATCGGCTGAGGGACGGAGAGGACACAACACAGACAGAGAGAGAGATGTGAGACAGAGTCAAGTGGTCGTCAGCAGGGGCGGGTCCAGAGTATTTTCTGGTGGGGGGCACAACAGTGAATCTGGGGGGGGGGGAGGCACCCAAAAGTAACAAAAATGAAGGTTGCCATTGACCGCTCTATTGAATATTTATATTTTACAGTTACACACTGTTTACAGTATGTCTTCATCTTGCTTTTATTGGCCACATTGAATCTTGCACCTTGTAAGGAAGATGGTTATGACCTTTCCATTTTCCACTTGTCAATATTAAAATTTTAACCAATCAATCATCAACTCTATCTTGTAAATTAGAAGTCTTAGCAGAATAAGCAACACAATAAATTCTCAAAGTGAACATCAATATCTTATAATCTTACCCAGTAGTTATAGCTCAGCTCTGTAGCCTACAAACATCTCAGTGTTTTGTGTAACAGTCAGTCAATATATGCAGAATAACCAGAACAAGCATCACTCAAATGGTCAAATTGAGAACAATAACAATCCTACACAGTTTTCTTTATTTCCTACACAGAACACTGGGATGTTTGCTGTACAGAGTTGAGCCTTGGTCAGAAGTTCGTGCTTATAGCTCTTTACAGTGAACATAGCAGTGGTAAAGAGCTTTACATTGCCACAAGTCAATGACCATTGGGGGGGGCACACAGGGTGGCCAATCAGATTGCAGGGGGGGCAGACAGTCTCACTCACCATGGAGCAGCAGTAGGCGTTGGGGTTGAAGTCGCTGCCGAGGGCGACGATCACTCCGGCCTCCAGCATCGCTCTGGCCCGAGGCTGAGGCAGCCTAAACACACACACACACAGATTATTATCATGATTTGATATGTCACAACAAGTGTGTGTGTGTGTGTTAGGGGTGGAAGAAAAAATCGATTCACATAAGTATCGCAATATTTTTTTTTTTAATATACATTGTGCAATGTGCATTTGTTCGCCTTTTTTACATACAGAGAGTCCAGGTTTATAATGGAGTATGTTAATTTATAGGCTCCTACAGTATTTGTGTGCAGATAAATGTTAAAATGTAGCAGTTTACCTCAGTCTATTTAATATCTCATTTTGTCAGAAAGGTTTCAGAAGCCTGTTTTTTCTATACTCTTTTATTTTTGCCTCTTTTATGCAGTCCAGGCTTTTGAAAAGAGAGTAAACATATATATTGCTGCTGAATAAATCTTAAAAACTGACTTAGCTACATGTGATGTGTATTTTGGGGGGAAATGTGGTTCCTGGAATAGTCTGTAGACAATCA
Organism: Trachurus japonicus; assembly: GCF_045865225.1. Lineage (NCBI taxonomy): Eukaryota > Metazoa > Chordata > Actinopteri > Carangiformes > Carangidae > Trachurus > Trachurus japonicus. The sequence goes on from NC_140929.1 coordinate 4,843,784, forward strand.
TAATCATTCAACTGTTTCACTGGAGTTAAAAATACAGACTAAAATCGCGGCAATATCGTAGAATCGCAATTTAAATTGAATCGGCATCCAAAAAAACGCAGCAGAACCAGATCGGGAGAAAAGCAAATCGTCCCAGCCCTAGTGTGTGTGTGTGTGTGTGTGTGTGTGTGTGTGTGTGTGTGAGAGAGAGAGAGAGAGTTTACCGGAGGATGTAGGCGGTCGTCGGCAGGAGGACTGCAGCTGTTTTTGCCGCTGCCATGGCAACGATCCCCTCGTCTGTGACCTCCTCCAGGTGACTGATGGCCAAGGCCCCGAGCTCGGCCCCCAGCTGACACACACACACACACACACGCACACACACACAGGTTAACAATATGATCACTCTGCTCTCCTTAAAAGTCAATTATCAAAGGAAAATGACAAATAGTCTTTTATTTTAACATCTGAAGGATGAGGATTTGCTGCTTTTTCTGTTTTTGTGAATATAAATATTTGAATTTTAGACAATTGTTTGGATGAAATAAACGATAAAAGACACTTTGTTGTGCTCACTTTTCCAAATAACTAATAAACTGATTTAAAAATAGTAGATAAATCAACACCAGAATCAGCTTTAACATCATTATACTTAATACGATGTTTCACACAATTCAGATTCACCCTCAAATGTTGAATATAAAAGAAAATAAAGAAACTCCTGTAGTGTATTTTAAATCTTAAAAATGTGAAAACTAATAATCAATACAGGCTATAAATAATTTGTTAGTTACAGTCCAACTTCTGTATTTATTTTACTAATGAAAATAATAATTAAAGAGCATCACAAACTCTTTAAATCAAATCTGGATGGATGGATGGACAAATGGATGGATGGATAGATAAATGGATGGATGGATGGATGGATGGATGGATAAATGGATGGATGGATGGATGGATGGATAAATGGATGGATGGATGGATGGATGGATGGATGGATGGATGGATGGATGGATGGATGGATGGATGGATGGATGGATGGAAGGATGGATGGATTGATGGATGGATAAATGGATGGACGGATGGATGGATGGATGGATGGATAAATGGATGGATGGATGGATGGATGGATGGATGGATGGATGGATGGATGGATGGATGGATGGATGGATAAATGGATGGATGGATGGATGGATGGATGGATAAATGGATGGATGGATGGATGGATGGATGGATAAATGGATGGATGGATGGATGGATGGATGGATGGATGGATGGATGGATGGATGGATAAATGGATGGATGGATGGATGGATGGATAAATGGATGGATGGATGGATGGATGGATGGATGGATAAATGGATGGATGGATGGATGGATGGATGGATGGATGGATGGATAAATGGATGGACGGATGGATGGATGGATGGATGGATGGATGGATAGATGGATGGATGGATGGATGGATGGATGGATGGATGGATGGATAAATGGATGGATGGATGGATGGATGGATAAATGGATGGATGGATGGATAAATGGATGGATGGATGGATGGATAAATGGATGGATGGATGGATGGATGGATGGATGGATGGATAGATAGATAGATAGAACGATAGATAGATAGATAGATAGATAGATAGATAGATAGATAGATAGATAGATAGATAGATAGATAGATAGATAGATAGAACGATAGAACGATAGAACGATAGAACGATAGATAGATAGATAGATAGATAGATAGATAGATAGATAGATAGATACCTGAGCAGAGTTCATGGGATGGAGCTCGTCTCCGTGGAAGTTGATGTTGAGTCCCAGCTCTCTCCCGGCCTGCAGGATGGAGCGCGTGGAGTCGAGGTCGAACACTCCCTGTTCACAGAACACGTCGATGTTGTCCACGCGCAGAGTTCCCGCGGACATGAGCTGTCCGAGCCGCGGCAGCTGCACGTGCAGGATGTCGTCCGTTGCCTCGGCGACCGTCTTCCCCCTGGAGACAGAGACACAGAGACAAGGTGAGGGTCACGGTGACGTAACGCCAGGTGAGTGGGGAGGAGGAAGAGAGGATTGTATTAGATTTTTTGATAAACAACAAAAAATAGCAACACATTACTTTTCTTTATCGCTTTTGTACCTATATTTGACCTTTTTTTTGTCCTCCTGGGTCAAGAAAGGAAGAAAGGGAGGAAGGAAGGAAGGAAGGAAGGAAGGAAGGAAGGAAGGAAGGAAGGAAGGAAGGAAGGCAGGAAGGACGAAGGGAGAGATGAGAGGAAAGAAGGAAGGGAAAAAGGAAGGTAGATGGAGGGAGTGAACAGATTGGGTCAATTGGGTCAAAAAGGAAGGAAGAAGTAAGGAAGAAGTAAGGGAAAAAGGAATGTGGAAATAAGGAAGGGAAAAAGGAAGGAAAGAAAGATGGAGGGGGGGAACAGATTGGGTCAATTGGATCAAAAGAGGAAGGAAGAAGAAGTAAGGACGAAGGGAACAAAGGAAGGAAAGAAAAATGGAGGGAAGGAACAGATTACGTCAAGGAAGGAAGCAGAAGGACGGACTAAGGAAGGAAGGAAGGAAGGGAAAAGGGAAGGAAGGATGGAGGAATGGAACAGATTGGGTCAATTTGACCCAGAAGCAGGGCCGTTGCTAGAAATTCTGGGGCCCCTGAAAGAATACTAAAGTGGGCCCTTGACTTTTCCACTTTTTTTCTTAGACTACCTATGTATTATCATTTTTTATTAAGCTTACTTTGTTTTGATGCAAATTTTCTCTGCAAATTGAATCGTAGGCAACTGGACTTGTATTTATCGTCTAGACTAGTGAGACTTGTTGCACACGAACTGATGAAGCCCCTTGGATAAGAGGCGAAACATCTGCAGACAAATAAGTCCATTGGCCTACGATTCAATTTGCCCAGAAAAGAACGATGACCTGGATGAATGAGAATATCCATAGACATTTTGATGCTAATGCAGCATAACTATGAGTATTAGTAGTCAGGGTCTTATGCAGAATAATTCAGTCATACAAAAATTAGACTACTGGGGTTTTTTGTGAGCCCCTAGAATTACCATCACCTTTCTCCCGGCCCTGCCCAGAAGGACAACAGGAGGGCAATGATCTATTAGCCTATCATACAATGGTTTTTGTGTTTTTTGATGTGCTGTTCTGGGGGCGTCATTCCTATGTTCCCACAGCCTTATGTTCCCACATGTCTAACTTTTGTTGTCACTGAAAATTAGGCCCTATGTTCCCACAGCCCTTTGGTCCCACCATTGGTTGGGTTTAGACAATGAAGAAAAGAGTTGGTTAAGTTTAGTAAAATATGAGTATGAGGCTAGACAGGCCAGATAGATAGAGTCCAGATAGGTAGAGAGAGTCCAGTGGGAACATGGGGCCTAATTTTGAGAAAAATCTTAGAACTGTGGGAACATTGGGCTGTGGGAACATAGGCATGGACCCGTTTTGGGTAGGGGCCTGTGGGGTGTGTACTTGGGGACGGCGTGCGCTCCGCAGTAGGTGGAGGAGATGTTGATGGGCAGACAGCGCCGCGCCGCCTCGATCACCTCCAGCATCTTGAGCTCGGTGTGCAGCTCCAGGCCGTAGCCGCTCTTGCACTCCACCAGCGTGGTGCCGGCGCGCTGCATGCGGACCAGGCGGCCGCTCAGCGCGCTCAGCAGCTCCGAGGCCGCGGCCGCGCGGGTGTGCTGCACCGTGAAGTGGATCCCTCCGCCGGCGCGGTGCACGTCCATGTAGGAGGCTCCGGCCAGCTGCAGAGAGGAGAACACACACACACACGGAGAGAGAGAGAGATGTCAGCAGAGGTTTAGATGCAATTTTAACCATCCTGTTGTCCTTGTGGGTCAATCTGTTCCCTTCCTTCCTTCCTTCCTTCCTTCCTTCCCTCCCTTCGTCCTTCCTTCCTTCCTTCCCTTCGTCCTTACTTCTTCTTTCTTCCTCTTTTGATCCAATTGACCTGATCTGTTCCCTATCCCTCCATCTTTCTTTCCTTTCCTTTTCCCTTCCTTCTTCCTTGAACGAATCTGTTCCCTTCCTCCATCTTTCTTTCCTTACTTCTTTCCACAATCCTTTTTCCCTCCCTTCCTTCCTTCTTTCCCTTCCTTCTTTCCACAATCCTTTCCCCCTCCCTTCCTTCTTCTTCCTTCCTTGAACAAATCTGTTCCTTCCCTCCATCTTTCTTTCCTTCCCTCTTTCCTTCCTTCTTCCCTTGAACAAATCTGTTCCCTTCCTCCATCTTTCTTTCCTTCCTTCTTTCCACAATCCTTTTCCCCTCCCTTCCTTCCTTCTTTCCACAATCCTTTATCCCTCCCTTCCTTCTTTCCCTCCTTCCTTCCTTGAATGAATCTGTTCCCTCCCTCCATCTTTCTTTCCTTCCTTTTTCCCTTCCTTCTTTCCACAATCCTTTTTCCCTCCCTTCCTTCCTTCTTTCCCTTCTTCCTTCCTTGAACGAATCTGTTCCCTCCCTCCATCTTTCTTTCTTCCCTTCCTTCTTTCCACAATCATTTTTCCCTTCCTTCCTTTTGTCCTTACTTCTTCCTTCCTTTTTTACCCAATCTGTTCCCTCCCTCCTTCTATCTTTCCTTCCTTTTTCCCTTCCTTCTTTCCTCCCATCTTGCCCTTTGTCCTTCCTTCCTTCCTTCCTTATTTCCCTTCATCCTTCCTTCCTTGACCCAGGACAGGAGGACAGCAGGAGGCTTAAATTACATAAAAAACAAAATGTCATTTACCTTCATTGCAAATTCATGCACCCTGTCTCCGGCCCAGACTGGATGAGTGTGGGCATCTACCAAACCTGAAAGTGAATAGATGTTATTTTGATATTGTGCAAATAAAACCAAGTCAAGTTCAAGTGAGTTTTATTTAAAGGTAGGCTATAATGTGTCGGAATTCCCCCATCTAGCGGTGCGGTTGCATATCGGAACTTGATGTTGCATTCACGTGAAATCGGGCAGACGTCAGACAGACTCTGAACTATGTAAACAAGTGGTCCGCCAGCACGAGGCAAAACAATACAGGCGTGACAATATGTTGTCATGGTGATGTGTATAAGTAAAATGACATCCGGTTGGTTTGCAGACGTCTGCCTGACTGCACTTGAATGCAACATCAGTGCCTCAGTTCTTCCTCACACTACACAGTGGTGACAGTTTTAACAGGCGCTACCTGGAAAACTTTCTCCCTGAGCCGACAGCTCCGCTGAGTTTCCATGGTTACCTACTGTCACGCTGCCACTCAACGTAAAAAAAAAATGGCGATGCAACATGGCCGCCTCGGTTCGGTGTGGCCCCCCACCCCCCCTTGTATATTTGTAACGACTTGTAACAACTCATTCTAAGGTACGAGAAAGCTTGCATTTGTATGCGGGTGTGATTCGACAAAAGTAAAATACGTATTTATGAAAGAAATATTTTTGCTAATAAAAAGACAGGCTTTAAAGGTGTACAGAAAAGAAAACTGAATTTGAGCCCACTCTGGATCATAAAATTAATGTGATAACTCATCTTTCAGACGATGTAGGCCAAACTTTGTGCAAAATTCTATTTTTGAGTAAATCCGGGCTGAAAGTGTGTATTTTTTTTTTCGCATTGGATAATGCAGGCGCACGGATTATACGTCAGCCTGCGCACGATTCACCAGCCACTGATATTGGATCCGTCATCCGTCATTCAAACGTCTGAGACACACACACACACACGGAGCTCGGGCTCGCCCCAAGCTTTGAATATCCCGCCCGCTCGATAACGACCAATCAAATTCGTTTTCCTCACTCGGGTAAACTCGGGTTGCAGCTCGTGACAACTCGGCGCGACAAACCGGACAAACGGCCATTTC